>NC_088346.1:41670000-41757500 GCF_036884655.1 Musa acuminata AAA Group | reverse complement strand
AAAATATGATATTAAATATTAAAAATATGATACAATTATTTAATATGATCCTTGCAAGCTGTTGAATTCGTAAATTTCCTACTAGATATTGTTTTGCACGAAAAATACTACCTTTAGTAGTTTTATCACAGAAGATGTAAGTCACTATATTAAGATCTTTCGAATCTTTTAAATAATTATACTTCTATGCAGGATCTTTTTTTGATGTCATTGGAGAATCTATTGAGTTGCTCTGTACACTTGTCATTTATCTTGAAACCCTAACAATAATTTCAAATAAATAAAAATTAATAATATTAAAATCAAATAATATATTATTAATCTAATAAATAAAAAATATTGTTATCATTACACGGTTTACAGTATACCGTTGATTGAGAGCAGAGGCAATGGTAGCAGTGAGTAACGATAGCAGCAACGGCGATAGTGGCAGCGACGGAGGTAGTAGCAATGACGAGCGGCGATAGTGGCAGCGACAGCGGTAGCGGTGGCAATGACAGCGGCGAGCAGCAACAGTGGCAGCAGCAGCGAAGAGCAACGATAGCGGAGAGAGGCAACGGCAACGGAGAGAGGCAGCAACAGTAGAGAGGAAATGTCGACAGCGGAATCGCAAGCAGGGTTAGGGTTTGGGAAGTCGCGAGAGGCATGCTAGGAGGCTGATATTAGTGCTTTAGTTGGATTGATTAAACCAACGAACACAAATGCGATCGAACCATAACTATAACGCTAGTTCGATCACCTGGGTTAACCCAAGTGCTCGCTTGAAGTGCCCGATACCTGGGCTCGGGCGAGTGCCCAAGCGATGCCTCTTTGAAGCGCGCCGCTTGGACATTAAACAAGGCACTTGAGTGAGGCAAGAGCTCGGGTGAGCGCCCAAGCAATGCCTCTTTGAAGCGCACCGCTTGGACATTAAACGAGGTGCTCGGGCCTCGCCTCACCTCGCCCGAGCGCCTAGGCAAGCGTTTGAGCGCCTAGGCGAGCGTTTGAGCGCCTATTGAAATCGTTGCTCTATAGAGGTAAATTTGGTGAAACTAATCCACGAAGCATTAAATAACTAGGCATAAAATAGCTACCGGATGCTCTGAGCAAGTCTACACACATTTTAAAAAAAAGTTAGAAAAAATATCCATTATATTAAATGGTGTATATGATGCTCACATGTGCACTTGAAACTAAGACCTATCACTTGTGCAATAATATATTAACCAATCGGATATCTATATACATATTTCATTATCCTAAAAGAGCACATAACTCATAGAGGAGACTAGATTCTCTGCAACAGAGTGAACTCTTGGAGGAGACTAAGTCAACATCTTTTGCAGTAAATTAATAAGATAAAGTATAATGGCAAATTATGAGAAGGAAAGTCCTTGTTAGATAGCATCACCAACATGCATACAAAATGAGAAATAAAGTATATTTTCACAGACATCTCAAATGATACCTTCCTTGGTGCAATGGATGTTCGTAATATAAACTGTTCATTCTGCCTATCCCGAGATAGCCAAGTAAATTATGCCCATCACTTGTCAAGTCGAGTCATTATACCAGCTATGGCCAAACAGGCTGGTGGCAAAATCATTTCAACTGGTAGGGTCCTATCATGGGTTACTCCTGCCAGTTGTCAAGAGTACATAATTTCTTGCAGTATGATATTGTCCAAGTTTAACAGTATATCCTCACAAACCATGAAATTTTGGATTTGGAAGCATGAGAGATGTAAAAAAGCTGCTACCGAAATAAAATTCTAGAACAGGTTCAGGAAGCCATGTAAATATCCCTTAACTGACTGCACATTCAATCATGTTATTCAGTTTTTCCGTTTGACAGCCAGATTACATGTATGCAGACTTAAACAAATCCTGTATTTGACAATCATGATAACTGCAGCTTCTACTTTCCTTATAGGCAGAATTTTGAATTAAAATGTTCCTAGCCAATTGCATTTCTGTCATAAACAAATATAAGGCAACCAGAATTATTACAACTAAATTAGTCAAAAGAGTTGAAAACAAAAAGAAACTTGGTTAGAAAATAAAATTTTCTCAAGCTAAAAAAAGAATGGCACTACTTCTAAAGCATTTCTAACCTCCGCCCAACAGGGGTCCTGTCCATAAGGTGGTCAGTTGGTGGTTCAGTTGCTAGTGCAAGTGCTCCAAGTGTATCCATGATAAGATTAACCCACAGAAGCTGTGAAGGCAATTAAACAATTCAGAATGAAGAAACAGGAAGGAACAAAGGAATGTAATAGAAATTTTATTTTTAATATCGTAGTAGACAGGTATCATAGCCTGGTATTGTAGTAGCCAGTTTTCATAGCCTGGATTCTACAACCTTGTATTATCTCTCTCCTAAGTTTAAAATAATCTAACAATTTGACAAGCACATTTAAAATCATAATTGCCGCATGTGACTTCAGCTATCATTGTGTTTTGTAGACATGGAGTTGAGCATGGAAGGAATATATATAACCTGAACAGTATTTAAAGGAACTTCGCCCGAGGAAAAAGCAGCAACAACATTAATCACAAGTGCAGCAACATTGACAGTGAGCTGAAATTGTATAAATTTCTGAATATTTGCATACACAGAACGACCCCACCGGACGACCTAACAACAACAAAAGAAGTGAATATCTCATTATAAATTTGGCAGCTCTAGTTCAGATATCACCTTAAAAGGAAGATATACCTTTACAACTGATGTAAAATCATCATCTAATATAATGATGTCAGAGCTTTCTTTAGCTACTTCTGTTCCCTGAATGCCCATTGCAAGACCAATATCTGCCTGAAACCAAATGTACAGTTAAGTAATCGATTCCTCTAAATCATAACTTCAGAACCAGAGAGGATATTGCACACCTCATGTAATGCAGGAGCATCATTAGTGCCATCTCCTGTTACAGCAACCACATGACCTCTTCTCCTCAATGCTTGCACAAGCAGCAGCTTATCATTTGGGGATGACCTTCCCATCACCTATACATGAATATAAGGCTTTGGTTAAGTGACACTCTCTTAAGAGTTTTTGAAGACATTTGGAGGCAAGTTAACAAGAAATTATTTTTCCAAACATAGAATGTGCTGCATGATCCTTTTTTTTACGTTTTAATGAATATATTTTATTAGTTTAGAATATCGTTTGGACATATCATAAGTTGTTATATGGTAATATCTATTATAATTCAACATTAGTTACCAGACAACAAGCCATAATATCCTAATTATTTGGACATTAATTACCCGAGTGATTTAAAAAGTGCTAGGTGGCAAAAGGCGCTAAGATCTCAAAATGCCCAAGGTGCTAAGCGCCCAATCGAGTGAAGCGAGGAGCTCTGAAATATTAAAATATAAAAAATATATAATATAATTGATAAATATGATTATATAAATAAAAATATAACATTAAATTGAAAGGATCCTTTAAATAATTGTATTTTCAAACATGATCCTTTCTTGAATTTTTTAGATAAATCTTCTGAATAGCCTTGTACACTTGTCATTAATCCTGAAACCCTAATAACAATTCTAAATAAATAGAGATTAGCAGTGTTAAAATTTAAATAGGGACTATTATATGAAAATAGTAATTAATAATCTACTGTTAATAGTATTTAATCTATTGTTAACAGTAGTTAAAGGGGAGAGGAGTCACCGACGATGGAAAGTGGGGAAAGAGAGGGCGACGGTGGCGGAGGAACTTTCAGACGACAATGGCAGTGGCGGAGAAACTTGTGAACGATGGTAGCAATGACGAAGAAAGCTTCGGACAGCAACAACGACCATGACAAAAGCTGCAAACGATGTCGTGGACAGAGGAAGCTTTAGTCCTCTCCCTTGACGATGAAAGAAGCTGTACACAAAAGCAACGACGACAAAGGGAACGACGCACGAAAACTAGACTTTCGAACCAATCCGTTGGCAGTAGAGGAAGCGTCAGCGACTTAGGCAACGATAGAGGAAGCAACGACGATGGAGGCAACGACGATGGTGGCAACGACTACGCACGAAGTAGGGTTTACGGCTTTGGGGAGGGAACATTATGTAGCTTAGTTGGTTCAATCGAACCAACTAGGCTACTGTTCGACCGAACCAACTAAGGTACTAGTTCGATTGCTCTGTTTCAACCAAGCACTCGCCCGAGGCACTTGGCGCCAGAGTTCAACGACTGCCCAAGCGATGCCTCACCAAAGTGCACCGCCTTGTCACGGACTTAGCTGGAATTGCCTAAGTCATGAGGCACCCTTGCGGCAAAGTTACAGACTTAGCTGGAGTTACCAAAGTCGTGAAGCACCCTTACGCCAACTTCTCGGACTTAGCTGGGATTGCCTAAGTCATGAGACGCCCTTACGACATATGCATCCGCAAAAGGTCAACCAAGTTGTAACCTCGTACAGGTCCCAAAGGACCTGTAAAAACGAAAGTTGATTAGTTTGAAAATGAGCGACGAACAAATCCCGACATCTTGCGAAGAAGGAAGCTTAACAAATAATTCAGCGAGCACCTTGAGTATAAGAAAGAGAAGAGAAAAATGAGAAAACAAGGACTTTAGAAGGTTGAACGAACAGTTGCAAGTCTGCAAGCAACTGCTCACCGGGTGTCGAGAGCGAAGGCAAGTTCTTGTCAAGTTAACGTGCGAACTTATAAAGATTGTTTAATGCCCGACACTACCCCAGAACCCCATCCACCCTGGTGCCACCCGAGGGTTTCCAATGTGTTGAGATGGCTAACGTTTCATGTGCAATTGCGGTCTGCAGAAAACATATCGTGGCACATGAAAACAAAGCCATTTTGGGGCAGTTTTGTCAGGCGCGACGAGCGGTCGAACTATAGCACTGCAACCTGTTCAAGTTTACATTTTTACAAGCAAAACACACAAAACCAAAGCAAAACATGTTGTCAAGCATCTGTACAAGTATGCAAAAGCGACGAACGGTTCGTGGAATGAAGTTGTTGCGGGCAGTGTCTGCCATACCGAATCGTACCGCCCGGTACGGGCGGTACGTACCGGTCTGATAGGCCAGCGGTACGCGGACCGCCCGGTACCGGTCTGCACTATAGCAGTGCTACAGTGCTCGGTACACATGGGTGTACCGCTCGATACACCGTACCGTACCGGTACCCAGCCCAGGTCGAAATACCGATACGGTACGGTATTGCGAACCTTGGTTGCGGGTGCACAACGACCGTTCATGACATTCTCCCCCACTTAAACTATTGATGCCCTCGTCGACGCCTGCTGGTAGGCCTTAATGGCTGCTTCTTCATGTTGTAAGGCATCTTTGGGCTCCCAACTGGCTTCAGTTCGGGGAAGCTTTCGCCACTTCACCAAGTACTCGGTCTGCTCAGCTCCGTTGGGTAGCACCCTTGTGCCAACTTCTCAGACTTAGTTGGGATTGCCTAAGTCATGAGGCGCCCTTGTGACATATGTGTTCTCAAAGGGTCAGCCTAGTTACAACCTCATACAGGTCCCGAAGGACCTGTAAAACAGAAAGTTGATTAGTTTGAAAACGAGCGACGGTTAAGTCCGACGTCTCGCGAAGAGGAAAGCTTTACAAGCAATTCAACGAGCACCTTGAGTGCAAGAGAGAGAAAAGAGAAAACAATGACTTTAGAAGGTTGAACGAACAGTTGCAAGTCCACAAACAACTTCTCACCGGGTGTCGAGCGCAAAGGCAAGTTCCCGTCAAGTTAATGTGTGAACTTGTGAAAATTGTTCAACGCTCGACACTACCCCGAAACCCCATCCCCCCTGGTGCCACCAGAGGGTTTCCAAGGTGCTAAGATGGTTGACGTTTCGCGTGTAACTACGGTCTGTAGAAAACAGGTCGTGGCATGTCAAAACGGACCCATTTTGGGGCAGTTTTGCCTAACGCGACGAACGGTTGCACTGCAGCACTGCAACCTGTTCGAGCTTACATTTTTACAAGCAAAACACACAAAACCAAGTCAAAGCATGTTGCCAAGCATCTGTACAAGCATGCAAAAGCGACGAACAGTTCGTTAAACGATGCTGTTGCGGGTGCATAACGACCGTTCATGACAACCTGGTCAAGGCTTGAGGTGCTCAGGCCTTGCCTTACCTCACCCGAGCACCTATTTAAACCCCTGAATTACCCTAATAGAACAAAAATGGAAGCCAAATAAAATGGAGACAAAATTTAAGCTTAATTGAAGATTTCAAGGAAAAAAGGTAATAAATTTTGAATTTAATTAGATATTTCATCCTTACAAAGAAGTTTTATCATGGTTGAATAACCTACAAATGAGGCCTATCAATAAAATATTTTAACAATAATTAATATTATCTGTCCAAAAATATATCAAAATATATCTTCCTTGAAGAAGGAATTAAGAAATAATTAATATGCTTTATGGGATGTAACTTAATTGTATCACCCTTGCTTTAATAATGAGAGAAAAAATAGTATTTTACAAATATGAACAAATGAATCCAGTGCAAAGTTATAATAAGTTATAATTGGTGTTTCACACAAGATAAACAAATGATATGGGGGCAAATAGAAGAGTAATAATTTTTCAGTAGTTATGTAAGTTTTGTTGCAAAATTAAGTGTCGACACCAAAGTCCAACTCAATTGTCATTATTGAAGTTGACACTTAAAGAATCAAAGAACTTCATTAGCATCAAACATGCAATTAAGTATCTAACATAATTTTTAACACTATAAAATAGCACAATTAAGATCACTGATAAAATAGAGCCTCGGCTTCCTATCCCCCTGCCCTTCCACTCAATCCCACCAAAAGTAACAGAAAGAAAGAAAAAGAAGGAAAAAGGAACAAAACAAAAAAGTTTTAGATTCTGGAAAGAGCACAAGGATGTAAAGCAATTTAAGGAAACACATGTTTGACATTATTGTAACTCATCTAGTTGAAATATAAAAGGTATGTTGTACTCTCCATAAAGCATCTAGTATTACATCTTAAGACTCATATGGCATTTGTCATTTAGTGTAAAAATCTCTAAGAGAACTTCAAGTGGTGGGATAACTGTTGTCTTACTTGTATCTTCTCAGCAATTTCTTCTCTTTCTGCAGTAGTCTTGGCACGGAATGTTCTTCCCTCAATTAGAATTGGTTCAGGAGCATCAGCATCCTTTAGTATCCCACACTCTAATGCTATGGCTTTAGCTGTCCGAAGATTGTCTCCAGTGACCATGCGAACCTACTTGATCAAGAATAAAAGAAGCTCAGAACACATTACAACATGTCTGAAACCACATACTTCCTAACTATAATGAAGGAAATGGATCCAAATGTATTACCAATAAGATGTTCAAATTAAAATAACCGTCCCATAAATGATGGTTCTCTATGAGTGATGTTCAGATGATTATCCAAGTCTAGATTTGCAACTATGATTTCACATTGCAATCCATTCAAGGTCAAAGTTACACTGCCAATTTTACAATAAAAAGTTGCAATGGTAAAAGAAAGCTCATATCAACCAGCATGACCTCAACATTATGATTCAAGGTCACATCAGTTTCCAAGGGCATGATGATGTAGAAATGCATTATAACAGTTAATTTTTTGCACAAATTAAAGAGATACCTTCACACCTGCATGAGTGCATAAGTCTACAGCTTCTTTAACTCCAGGGCGACAAGGATCCTGAGTCAGAAAAATCTAAAATAAGCTGTTTGAATTAAAAAAAGTAAAGATATGGTAGGTGCCTGCAATTATTGCGACTTCCAAGACAGATCATGACTTGAAATACATCAGATTTCAAGTGATGGCATTCATCATGAAGTACAACCAACTTCTTAACTTGCAACTTCTGATTGCTTTCTGATTCACATAGGAATATACGATACTGGACAAAACAACTTCTAACTTAGCAACTTCAATTAACTTTAGATTCACCGAAGTCTTAGTCCTCATCTGTACGTATATTTTTAGGATTGGATACAAACTTTACATCAACAATATTCGGTAACTCCAATTTTTACTCAACAAAGTAAGAATCAAATTTCTCCTCCTGAAGAAATAACAAGTAGAACTTCAGAAAAGTTACAACCAAAGATCAACCACTATGACACCAATACCTACTGGCAAGCAATAGACATATATTACAATTGCATATGTCATGCCAAGCCATATACAATGGTTGGGCACCATACAGCACTTGTAGTACATACTGTCCTTCAGTGCCACTTGCCAACGCTACCAGTAGTTTTGGCCATGGTAAGGAAGGACTATATACGCACATGTAAATTGTAATATTAACTATAGGAAACAACAATAGCATTTAGATAATTGCAAGTGCAATCTTTAGGACCTACTTTCATCCCCACAATAGCAAGAAGAATTAGATCATCCTCAGGCAATAGCCAGTCATTCCTCTGCTCTTCATTCGGAATATTTTCCAGATTAAAATGTCTATATGCAAAAGCAATGCAGCGGAGGCTAGCTGATGCCATATCTTCAATATACTTCTTAAATTCATTAACCTGCCAAAACAAGATGAATCAAAATTTGCAATTCAGTGAAGTGATAGTGAACAATGAATAGATCTTTGCCTTATCTGCAGTCATCGGCTGCATAGCACCATCAATATCAAGCCAACCTATACATGAAGCAAGGACAATCTCAGCAGCACCTTTCCAGTGCACATGAACTTCAGAACCTGACTGTGATCACAAGGATGAATCACTATAACTAAAGCATGACAACAGAATTCAAATTGAAAACAAAAGGAAAATAAGTTCAGAGGATATGTATAACATATTGCAAGACAAGATAACCAAATACATTATAATGTTGAAATGCCATAACAACTGAAACAGTTAGTTAGTTTCACTTTGTACTCAGTATAAGCATCATCCACAGAAGAATGAGTCTGTTTAGCTGTAATAACAGTAGTCAAAAGCAATTCATGCCAAGAAGAAAATTACCAAACTGAACAGCAGCAAATGTCAGCACCTGACAATGAACAGATTGCAACTGAAACATTTAGTGTCAATGTCTACAATTATTTATCCTTAATTTTGTTACCAGTATAAGATTTAAAAATACACATCAGAAGGCAAAATGAACACCTAATCCATCTGATAACAGAACACATTTCAAGAAAAATATTACAAATTGTTCCTGAATTAAACATTACACATTCATTATATTCATTAGCAAAGACATAATTGTTTAATAAATGGAAGATATTATTACCAGATGTACTGCAACACCTCCACGTTTCTTCTCAGAGTTGAAAGGGAAAACATAAATAATTGAAGATTTTGATTTTGCATAATCAAACTCCATTTCAAGCTGTAGAACATCACTGGTCACGATCAGCAAGTTTGGATAAACAAATTGGTGAAAGGAAACACCAACAACAACATAGGATACCTTAACTCCCCAATGAAGAATTGCCTTTTCAGTAGGTGAGCCAGTAAGCTCAAGAGCACCACTCTGTCCAAATGGATACAATTTTGGTCACAAAATCAAACATGAATTAAAAGAATTAAAGTATGATCACTGTCATAGCATGACAGGAGGGTTAGTCCTACACATAGAAATCTTGACGAGGAAAATCACCAATTTAACAGAATTTTGTAGCATCACGAGTACCCTAAAAATAGAAAATATAGCCGCAAGGCTGTAACGTTCCAGTTATTTAAGGTCAGCTCCATAGATCTCTCACCATTGAGCTTGGTGTAAAGATAATATCGCTAGTTAATAAAAGCAATCAAATCTCTCACTGTCTAGCAAGGTTTTCTTAGCTCATTCACTATCCCTGCAAGCACCATCCATCCCAATCGATTCATCTCCACTAACCATAGATTAACTGGTCTTCCCTGAACATATCTCAACATCTTAAAAGGTTTACCTTCAATAGGGCTAAACCTAATTATTCATGAATTAAAATATTTATTATTTCATCTATGCCTACCTATACATCCACCTCAACACCTTCATCTTGGCTATACTAAACTTATTTACTTGTTTCTTTACTACCAAAAATCTCTATAAACCATTGTTAACCTTGTACATTCCTAAGAAATTTCTTTTTGTCCCTTTTCTGCTTTTCAGTATTTTTTATAAAATTCGATTTATGCGATAGACTAGCTGGCAGTGCTGAACTTAAAATAGAGCCAATTAATCATTATTAGTTTATGGTCTATATTAAGAAAATATTCACTGTTTTGGAGTCATAGGTATTAAAAGATATAGTGAAAAAATAAGACCGAACGTAATCTCCAATTAAGAAAGTTCCTTGTTGATTTTCTCTCTTCTAGGAAATTTGTGGATAAATTACTTATATACAAGGATTGAAATATCATACCGTACGGGAGTTTCGACATTCGCTCGGTACAGTACGATATTGTATACCGAGCGGTATACCGCTGAACGGTATACCACTCGGTATATATATATATATATATATATATAAGGCGACGTCGCGTCGCCTCAGCGACGTCGCCTTGTGTGTGTGTGTGTGTGTGTGTGTATATATATGTGTGTGTGTGTGTGTGTGTGTGTGTATTCCGTTCCATTCGGTAATGGACGGTCTGTGTACCGGTCAGCTGACGAACCGGTATGTACCGCCCGTACTGAACAGTATTATTCGAAATTGCATACCTTGCTTATATGTACCATTTTGAATTCACGAATATGATTTTCCTTTTTAAACTAGATGGCTAGAGTAATCGTTTTTAACATAAGTGTTTCTTCCAAGGTTTTTAATTTTGATGTGTACTGCCCGATACGCGTCGTACGTATTGGTCCGAGAGCTTCTTACTACACAGACCGCTCGCTATCGGGCAGTACCAAAGTCTTGACCCCGCATCGAGCGATATAGGGTTGTATTGGGCGGAAGCATAAAGCTCGATCTTTCAGCATGCAAACGTAGGGAATATTGATGCAAGCAATCCCGTCATCAAATTTCCAACCCAAATCGCAATGGCGGAGAATATTAGTTGCAAGAAGAATGGTATTAAATCCAAGGTAGAGAAAGAAGACCGAGATCAAGGAGAGATCGCCACGGCAACACCAGAAGGAGTTGCATCGATTGACTGTAGGGCATGGAGATGCTGCCACATGGCGACGATAAGGAGAAGTGGCTAGCAGAGGGCATCGCTGGCATCCAGCACAATGCCTTCTACATGCACTGCGCCTTGGTTGGAACCCAATCCCCTTACGATGCCCTAATTGCTAACCCTAACCTTCACCATTAGCCCAAAGTTGTTCTGCTTCTCGTTTGACCCTGATCTCCTATCCTGTGTTAGGATTCCAATGACTTGAAGGACGCGCTCAGGTACTCGGTGAAGATGCTATTGGAGCTACGGGCCTCTCTGCTCTCCCCGCACAAATACTACGAGCTCTATGAGTTGGTAGGCATACTTCTCGGTACGCCTACCAACTCACAAATACTACTTCAGCTATTTAAGGCATACAGCTCAGTATGCCCTAGCGTACCATCGATATGCCTCGGTACGTACCATACCTGAGTATGAAGCGAAATTGCGAACCTTGGTTTCTTCCATATTTTGCATTATCTAGTGTTATTAAGAAAAGAGGAAAAAGGGTGAATAGTTTTTTTTTTGTTTATATACTTGAAAAATTAAAAAAAAGGATTCAAGGGTTTCTACAAGGAGAATGCAAATTGTCTTGGTTATTCATATTTAGGCAAAATAGTCATCCTAAGTCAACTATCCACTTTCTCCTTTCTCAACTTTGTTCTCCATGACTTTCTGCATTTTTTTTCATATAGTTATATTGTTGCATCAGTTTGCTAGCCAATATGTTAGAAACAGGTCAGGAGACTAACAGCATTAGATGGATCTGGACACATAACGGGAAATAAGTTATATCCACCAGTAAAAGGGAGGGGGAGAGATTACCTCTGGCTTAAACACACTGCCTGTTGTATTCTGAGCAATTCCTTCATATAGAAGAGAAGATACAGAAGAAGATATCAACCGCACATTGTCAGGAGGGTCAATCTTTTTTCCACCAATATATGCTTCCACAACAGTCATCTATATGGTTAACTATTTTTAGAGATCAAGAAGAAACATATAAAATCTATATTTTTCAAGAAAAAAGTCAAATACTACTACTTAGGATTCTCCCCACGGTTATTAGAAACCAAACCAGTGTAGTCACTGTGCAACAACAATCACCAAGAAAGCATCACCGAAACAATTAGCCAACCTGATTCAGGGTCAATGTTCCAGTCTTATCACTGCAAATTGTTGTAGCTGACCCCATAGTTTCACATGCAGAAAGCCTCCGCACCTGCAAAACAATCACCTTAGAACAATTTAATTATGCATGTCAAAAAACAACATCACAACTCGAGTAAACACTTGCCAGAGCCTTGTCAGCCATCATCTTCCGCATTGAATATGCTAGGCTGATCAAAATAAAGGAAATAAGGTAAATCCGGACAGTAAAATAGGTGAAGCTAGCTTCTCTAGCTTATGAGAGAAGATTTATGCACTTACGTCAGAGTAACAGCCAATGGAAGTCCTTCGGGTACTGCCACAACCACAATAGTAACCTACTCAAGTTTCATAGTCGTCGATGACTTAGACCAAGTATACATGGAGATAAGCAGCAAAGTTAGGAGATTAGTATAAGTTCATAGAATTAAATACATACTGCAATTGTCAAGATCTTAATGGCTCCATTTACTGCAGCTTTTGCACTGGTCTGTCCCTTTATAAATTGTGCAGATCCATCAGGATTCTTGGTATGTCCAGTGAAATATCTGAGAAGTCATAATGATCTTCGTGGTGATTAAGTAATTAAATGTGTTAGAAGGGCAAAAGAGAGTTGTCACTTACCTGACCAAAAGGACTACAAGAACAACAACAGCAACAGTCAACCCTACTATACCAATGAAAGTAGCAAGCCCATTCAAGCGCACCTATTCAGAACATGATTCTGATGAGATAGGCTTCATTACTGATAGTAGTCATACATATATTGCATAAGGAACCAAACCTGCAGAGGAGTTTCTTCACCATTATCCTCTGAGATACTGGCCATTAACAGGCCCCATTCAGTATTTATTCCAACTGCAGAAACCTAAATATAATATAAATAAGCAACATGATGCATACAAATAATTACCAGCTGCTTCAAGATATTCACCACAGTTGAAAATATAATCAAGCATGGCATCCATATTTTAAAGAACTTCTGTACTTGATAATTCTTGAGAACTTGGAGAAAATATTTGCCTATAAGGGCAAGAATTACCTGTTAAATCAGCTAGACATCAAGATTTTGATCTGTTACAACAAAATAGGTTTTAAATTAATTGCCCTGACTTGTACAATTAAGTCTGGCATACTAAGTGGCCCGGAACTGGGAAGATGTTGAATTTTCTTCAAATGACTTTTATTGTGGTCCATTTAAATTCTTTGACCTAAACAAATAAACTGTTGCAATAACATGCCCATGCTGCAGCCATGAGACATCTCATAAGTGTGCAGATGGCCTAGACTTTGCCAGCATTACCCATATGCAAAATCTAAAGCTCTACATAATAGAATGCAAAAAACAAACAAATTAGCATTTGGGCCAAGCCTAGAATCAATATACATAAGCATGTTGAGGTCATTAAAATTTACAAGGTAGATATGTTCCTTGCTAACATCATTTTGTACGAAATCCTTATTAATTTGACTCTAGTATATATAAATATATTGGCATTTGCATTAACCGATGTCTCGACCAAGACTGCATTTGAGAGACCAGGAAGCTACTTAAAACTCAGATCAATTTACCATAATCAGGAAGTATTTGAGCAGGTTTCTGAAGTTCATTCTTTGGATATTTTTCAGTTTTAAGTTTCTATCATGATTGAACCTGTTATAGTTATAGAATGAGGTCGAGGTGACAGCAAGGTACTGTGTACAGGCTTGTCAATGATTATAGATTCACCACCCTCAGTGTACCATGATTTCCACATTAGAAACAAACTCACTGGACCGTACCTCATTTCCAAAAAGAGAAACTCTTTAACAGAAGCTCTGCTTGAGATTACCATATAATTCCACTATAGTTTATGATCCAGATAGACCTGAGTAAATTATTCATAATAAAGATTTGTTACATTACAGGCTAAATTCTACCTCCCACCATTCTCTCCTACACGGTTGAACTTCTAGATTAAAATTCTGCTCCTACAACCATGAATTTAAACAAGTAGACGACACTTTTACCAAAAATCAATAATTAGAGACATATTATTCCAGATCTCTCAAAGAAATGGGGTTTCAAAAGGAATGCCACCACACATAAAAATAAACAGCTTTACAATCCAAAACAAACTTGGTCTCCTCTCTTTTAAAAATATTCTCCCAAAAGCACAAGTCAACATACACTAGAAATATAAGTTCACAAACAAAATAAAGGACTTTAAATATGAAACTTTTACCAACATATTGCCATAACCGTCAGCAACCTTGCACCCAGCCATCAAAAATGGTGCCTTCTGATCTTTGTGAACCTGAAAGAAGGCACCATAAGTTCCATCATGCTAATAACAAGAGGAAATTTTATTTAATACCAACAGAATTTTATGTAGAACATTTTATGATGTCACTATTTGTTACATAATAAAATAGCTTAAATGGTCAAATGAGACAACTATTTTGTAGGTCATATTAGGAGAACAAGAAAAAGTTTGATTTAGGTATATCTTACTAGATACTGTGTTGATGGTTTATGTTCACATATCTGTTTAGAAATTAAAAGAAACAATCCTTATATAAAGTCCCAAGATAGTGAGCTATCTCTAGATCCTTCTGTGGAATTAACTATAAAAGAATATGAAACAAGGGATTTTGGGTTCTAACAGAACAGAATAAGCATATAACAAAAAGAAAAGAGAAGGTAGAACTTACAACTTTGCTCTCCCCTGTCATGCTTGACTCATCTATTGCAAGAGAATGACCACTTATAAAAATTCCTTCAGCAGGAACCTAGAAGAAGTTTAAGAATATCTCAATAAAAGTGAACATACATGGAATCCCAGAAGCAAAGATTAATTGCTGCATTCTTACCAGATCACCAATCTTGAGGAGAACAATGTCACCAACTACAAGATCAAAAATGGAGACTTCAACTCTCCTGCCACCTCTAATTACCTGGATATTATACAGCTCGTGAAAATAAAATACAAAAAATTGAAGAAAAAACCAAATAAATATTCAAGTGCAGTGAAACCCACCTCCAAATGTATGTTCGACTTCTCCTCATTCAAATTTTGGAATTGTAGTGATTGTCTATAATCACTGACAGCTAGCATAAGATAAGAAATCCAGTAAAGAAAAATATTGAGACACAAATCTCAAGCATTATGAACAAGAACTAATGTATGCCAAGCATATAAAAAACTATCCTTATTTTCAAAACACCAGAATGATCTAACAATGATGATTTTTTACAAGAAATAATTCAAGTTATCTCACATACGTCAACATATCAGTCAATAACAATGTTTTCAAAAGGCGCTCCAGCACTCGCCTAGGCACTCAAGCGAGGCCCAAGTACCTTGCAAAACCTTTGGGCGAGGCATTTCGACGAAGCGCAGCTAGGCGGTCTCGCCTGAGCCCAGCGTCAGGCACCTCGAGCGAGTGCCCGAGCGACGATGGGTCTAGGTTCATGTCTAATTCGATTGGATAAGCAACTTGGTTCAATCAAAACAAGTAAATTGTTGCCTTCACAAGAACGTTCAAAATGTTCAATCCAACAATACCAGTTTCATGCACTTTCAAGGAAAGCAAAAAGTCATCAGGAGAACAAGTGGGAACACCATGCAGTTCAAACTTACAAAGGAAGTAGTCTTAAACTCAAATAATTAACCTATACATGCATGAGGTACCCAAGGGTCGGTGTATATTACCTAATCCTTTGTCAATTTTGTATTATGTCCAGATTATACATCTTACCTGAGGTGGCTAAGCTACAATTGGCATGAACAAAGTAGACAAACAGGACAATAATCCATTTGCTAGTGTTAACCATTCAAGGTAAATTAGAATAGATGAAAGATCACAAACCTGTTACAAGTATGACAATAATAACAGCAAAGGCAATGCTTCCGCCATCATACCATCCTTCTTTAATGCCCTGAACGAATAAATACCTACCTTTTTACTTAAGAACAATAAAATGAATGCAGAAATGAATAACACAACACCATATAATAGGAAAAATATACCAGGAAATCCAAACATGCAATTAGCAGAGTATCGCAAAGACTCCTGAAACTTGTTTAAGCAACTTGAAGAATAATTAGCATATAACAACAACTAGTATTTGTAATTCCCAAAGCTCAACTATTTGGCATTGTCTATATAAATCCTTTTTTCCTGAATTTGGCTCTGTCAAGAAGAATGTCACTATATATAAAAGTCTTTATCATGCCATCTCTTATAGTTTCAAACCAAGTTTCCTAGTTTTCCAATCTCTCTCCTGGCACCTCCATTCTGACAGCTTTATATAGCTTAAGAATAACCAACACAGAAATTTATGTTTATCCAGAGTCAAAGAGATGACGCAAATGGGGTGAGGCGCCTTTTATACTGAATCTAGATCTGGGATTATAACTGTTGTGAAGTGTGTCAACCAAGTTAAACATGTGGAAATAATATATCTATTGATCAACCCATACTAACATAAGAGAATAACTGTTAAGTATACTTGTTTGCAAGAACTGCAAAACTGACCAGTTAGATACAGTCCAACCAGTCTTTGCTGATCCAACCAACAACCGGTCAGCCCAACCGAGTGGTTCAGTCTGAGTCTGTTGTATAACAATTTTTCTTCTTTTTACCTACCTAGGGCTGCAATGTAACTCATATAAGAGGGGTCTTGATCCTTCCACCAACTGCCGCCCATCGCCCACATGTTATTGCCGCCACCCATATGTCAATACACCTCGTCCTGCTCCTCCCCCTCCTTCTTCCTCTTTTTCTTCCTTTCTTCTTCTTCCTCTTCCTTCTTCCCCTTCTTGCTCCCCTCCTCTCCCTTCCCAACTGTCTCAGGTATATACAGGCATAATGAGACTCAGTATGCTGGAACGAACTGGACCCATACTGGTCCAGCTATGGACCAGCACAGGTCCCATCCCCAAAATGTACCAATCCTTGCTAGTTTGACTTAACAGGAATATTTATTGAAAATGACCCCACAGCCAATGTAGACTAATCAGAGCAAGATGATGCTTTGCAGTTGATTCAAGGCATTTCTGAGTTCATCTGGTCAGTGTTAAGCACTCAAGATACTGCTATATCAAAGAAAACATCATAATTTGGCTATAGATTTATTGTTTCCAGCAAGACTGATCTCAAGAAGTGGTGTACATACAATCAACTTAGATCTGATCTAAGACTACAAAGAAATTGAATATGTGGGTGATCATAAGAAACATCATTGTTGTCTATGATTTTTCAGAAAAAAAAGAAGTAAAAGAGGAAGAGAATATGGAGATATAGGTTCTATTGTATGCATTTCTGAACAGGATATTGTGCTTGGTTGTTGTCTGTGAAACTCCAGCAGAGAGTGAAGAGAAAGAGAACAACAAGATAGATTTTCTGTTGCATTCCCTCTAAGGTAAAAATTGAAGGAAAGAGAGAAGAAATAGGTGAGGAAGGGAGAAGGAGAAACTCAAGAAAAGAAGGTTACTAACAAAGGGAAAAGTAGTGACTTTCCAATCCCAAATAGTTTAAATATCTATAAAGCCATATCCTTTGTTTGATACAAGCAATTACTGAAGTCCTTTAAAACTCCTATGGAGAAAAGGAAATAAACAGAGCTAAAAAAGGTTCATATCTTTCTTGTCTAAAAAATTCTGACTTCTAACAAAAAAAAACATAATAAGACTCTTATCTGGCCAAAAAAAAAAGAAAAACAATGGATCTCGATTCTCTAAACTCCACTGAAAATTATACTGAATTGAAAAAACCAATAAATAGAAAAGTCATAGATAATGATATATCATATACAACTTAAAACCAAGGTTCACCGTACCGCAACATACCACATGATATGGGTGGTATGTACCGGCCCAATAAGGGACTAGTACAAGCAGCACATATCGGTCTATCAATATGCCCCACCATACAATGTGTCGGTACGGATTGGTATGTACCGTACTGACGATCAATCGATACACCAGTCCAAACCGATGAGACGAATCATACTTAAAATCAAGGTTTGCAGTATTGACCTATACCGTTTGGTATGGGCGATACATATCGTCTGACAGGGGATTGATACGGGGTCTACACTAGGTGGTAACAGTCGAAATTCGACCATTATCGACCTATACCAGTCGATAACAATCGGATTTCGACCATTACTAATCAAGGGCTAAGATCGCCCTATTTCAAATGGTCAAATTGATCATTTGAACATAGGAAAGGGTTTTTAAGCCCTTTCCTCCCCTCTCTTCCAACTCATATTACTCTCTCAATTTCTTCAAATCCCTCAAACTCATTCTCACTAACATCTAACAATTAGATAATTCAATATTAATGAAAGGATGGTTTAGAACGTACCATAAAGCTACTCTTCAAAACCCAAAAAGGATGTGTCATTATTCTTTCCTAATTTAGATTATTTTTGCTAAAATTAAACTAAATTTATATTTATTTCCAACTTAAGAAACCTAATCTAATTTTTTTCTATTTTTAGACATTTTTGGAGCTATTTTTTATTTTTTTGGGCATATTGTCGATACGCCTCTATACATACTATATTGACCATTGGTCGGTACACCGGTACAGACCGAAGTTATAAACCTAGCTTAGAACTACAACAATTTGTAGTTTATTCTAGTAGGGAGTCTTATTGAGAATTCACTTAGGTATCTTTGGCTTAATCGTAACGATTTCAACATTTGTAACCCTCAAAACAAGCCTTTCTCCTTGTGGTGTAAGGTGGCCGCAATCACTAATGATTTCTTTCTAAACCAATATAGACCTGAGGGGAATTTTAGGGGAAGCAAAAACCCCAAACCTGTGAATCTGGATATGAAAGATTACAAGATTGAATCTGATGTTTCATTTCACCGTCTTTTCTTGCAGGTATAGGATACATTATTAGAAACAGCGAGTGAAGGAACCAACATAAAAGAAGCTGAATGCATGGCCATTCTTGAAGCTTTAAAGCGTGCCAAGTAGGAATGCCTTCAGAACTTATTGGTGCAATCTGATGCTTTGGAAGTGATAAATTAGTTAAATAGGATGAGTGGGGTGGTCCCATGGAGCTTTAGGTCACTAGTAGCAGATATTTTGGAGTTGGCCAGACAACTCAATGTGACACAGTTTTGTTTTGTCAATAGAAATGCAATCATTTTGCCGCACAAACTTTGCTAATTTAGGTAGAACTCAAAGATCAACTCTTATCTTGGGAGTTAATGATGCTGACTCTTTTGTAAACGGACACTTTTTCAGGGCCAATATGGCTCAAGGCTAATCAAACAGTTTTCTTTTAAAAAAACAAAAAACAAAAAAAAACTACAACAATTTGTCTTACTCCAAGTCTCCAATTGTGTCCACTGAAATGATTAACAAATGATCAAGCTGTCATCACAAATGATCTAATGGTGAAGTTTGATGCTTGCACCAAGTACAAATAAATAAATCACCAAACCCTCATTTGCAAATTGACTAATCCACCCTCAGGTGTAGATCATTAGATATTCCCTTATCTATATCCTGGGATGATCAAGAAAGAAATAATACTTACTGTTGTTTATTGGCTTCTCAAAAGTAAATTGATAAAAATAGACAGTTGCATTAAGATCACTGTTTGTCATTGTCATCATCTTTCAGGCATTCTACAACTTTGGTCCTTGCATTTTTGGATTCTTTCAAAGTCTAATAGAAAACCCATGGTAAAGGCTCCTAGAGTTCATGACCATTATCTGGATGTTCCAATCACCATCTTGCTCAGCCTGATTCTTCCAACACATATTTCACAGCATAATTGTCAATCCTGTAAGTCCTTCAATGAGACTGGACCGACATTCCCACCACTGAAAAATAGAATCGATCTACAAATATCATCAGCTCCCAGATTTAGCTCTAACACCAGTTTATGTAGAAAAAGGACCGATAGTCGTTGTACACACATCGATGGTAAAATCAACTTGTTGGGAGTACAATATCTAAAAGATATAGGATAGCTCAATCATTGCTCAATATAGAGCTAAGTTGACGGAAGTAGAAAGTTTTTGCTGCAAATTTGTTTCTTCCAGCATGTTGTTATTGAAGAACTGACATAGGAACAAGAGAGATCATATCTGTGTCAGCTCTGAACTAAATCTCTAAACAAATGCCCTTATGATGATCAAGAGAGCACCTTCAGCTGCTTCCCATGGCTTCTAGCAGATAGAGAACCAGAAGAGGCAGAAAATAAGAGAATCTTCTGCTGTATTCTTTCCGGAAAGCAGAAAAAAAGAAAGAAGGAAAGAAAAAAAGAAGAAAAAGAAGAAAGCAAGAAAGAGGGATGTGCAAAGAGATGCCGGAGAGAGGTTTAGTGCACAACAAGCCTAGGGAGAAACAAACTACCCAACAAGCCTCTGTTGGAACAAACTACAGAACCACTACAGTAAGTAGGACTGGTGCAGTACCAGTAAACGAGTGGTATACTGAATTAGACCACCTAGTATCATTAAATAAAATAACAAAAAATAATATATGACATATTGTATGGTATTGAGCAATATCTTTCAATACCAGCATCTGGTCGAACAGATAATTAGTGGTCCATGCCAATTGATTTGATTGACATTTGAGACCTAGGACCAAATCATAACTTCTCAATTCTAAATATCTCTAGATTCTCTACTACCTAGAGGGCAAACTCTAGTGAGTTGGCTACAGGAGCTCTCTGGTCTTTATAAGTTCAGATACAGGAAAAAAAATCTACAGAAAACGTCTTGAGTTCAAATAACCAACAAGACTGATTCCTAAGACCTCCCAAACCCAACATATCAACACCCTTTAAAGATCACCTAATATACTGATGAAAATCACTCCATAACTCAAAATGTAAACAAAAATTAGACTGTAGATAAATCTAAAGTAGACTCAAGACATATAACTAGGATATTTAAAAAATTTGTCGTGTGTCACATAGTGTACTTGTTGTAACTTTTTACAACGTATCATGCATCAAACTGAGTACATTTTGTAAATTTTGGGCTTAGAGTGGTCATTATGGCCATATTAGCAGCAGCTGAGTACCAAAAGTTAGCTGGTCATAGCATTTGTTACACACCAACCTAAAATGGCTGCTGCAAGTGATTACTGCAATGAGCCATTTAGATTGTCGATATCAACCTAACAAAAGTATTTTCGAAGTTTTTGGATGCAGCAGATGGAACACATTGCTCTCATATGACGTGGCACAACAAAAATGCGGGGTCTAGATCTGATAGGGTCAATATACGCAGTCTTACCTTAAATATTTAAAAAGGTTATTTCCATGATTCAAACACTCCCAGGTCACAAGGGAGTAACCTAACCATTGTATCATGGCCCGTCCTCTACATGTGGCATAGCATGCATTATATAATTCTCACCAAAAGACCTATGTGTTAATTGTTTGCATAAGCAACTTCATCTCTTGTGCAAGGAATAAACTGTTGCAATTTGCTAGGATATGACATGTTGCACAAAAACAAGTTATGACCAAGCAACATTAGTACAAAAAGAATTTTTGTGCTCCTTAAAATTAAAAAACACAGAAACTGGTTTTATGTGAGCCAAGACATGTTTATGGATACTATTAAAAAGACCTAAGACCAGGCAAAACATTGGCAGGAAATAGTGGTGTCTTAGGCTTTAGAATACCATTGGAACTAAGTAAAAAGTAAATAAACTTAAAATATTACAAGGCCAATCTCACCTCGGTCTTTATGCCTAACACCAATGACAAAGCTGCAGCTATCATAAGGATGATAAGGGTTAGGTCTTGCCAAGCTTCCCATAGAAAAACCTAAAGCACAAGTCGTACAGAATTTTACAACAGGACACTTTGACTCCAACAGTTGAGATATTGAATGAGTTCAGCATATACCCAAAAACTTCTTCCTTTTTTCCGAGGGTAAGTGTTGGACCCAAAGTAGTTCCTCCTGCGCAATAGTTCAGCTTCATCTCCACTGATTCCTTTTTCCAAATTGGTCTTCAACAAACTTGATAGTCCTTTAACCTAAATCAGCAGTACATTATGCATTCAAATAATGGGCAGGATAGATACAATATTGAAACATAACTTGTTACTTGCCCCTCCATATCCTTGTAGAGCAGAAAAATCATGTTCCCTGGTTATTTTAGTAAGAACTTCTTGTCCAATTCCAAAACCAATAGCTGGAAGTGTTGGGACTCCAGGAATTCCTGTGTCAAATTGTTTGAGCAAAAATATGCACATAGGATGTCATGCATATTGTTTAAAATTAATGGTGACATACCACAGTAGAACTTAAAATATAGTAGAAAATATGAAACCAAGACTGAAGTGATTTGCAAAACAATAACATATCAAAAACCTGGTTTCTCCCTCTCCCCTGCCTCTTTAAAAAGGAATGCTGCCTGAAAAAGTTCAAATTTATAAGCAGACTGGAAATTTTGAGGTACCTAAAAGTTGCACCTTTTATACCAAAAATTATACCCTTATCACTTGAGCATGCGCTCGGATCTTCCTCCTTACTTGCTCCTTTTCTTCCTCCTTCCTCAAATCCAAGGTATATCTAAACCTACGAGAAGCATTTAGCACAAGGGCTGCTTGCTGAACACAATCAAGAAAACAGTTGTTTAAGCAGAAGTTATAATAAGAAAACTTCAACATGGTAATGATACTATAATGTCAAAAATAGACACAAGGGAAAGAATCTGAAATGACACATGCTCCCCTAATGATGTAGAAAAATGCACAACTATAAGGCCTTATCCCACTTAGTGGATAAAAGAATGCTGCCAACATTCTTTGCACTGTTGGATTTAGAATATCTAGCATGTGCCAACTAGTGTTTTTTAAAATATCCACAAAAGAGAAAACAAAACATTAACTGAAAAGAATTAGCAACACAGAAAGCTTTTGTCCGGTGTATTAAACACCATGGTCTTAATATCTATTGAGGAATATACCCTGCCACATATGCACACAACCAAAGAGTGAGTCAGTGACAAGAATTGACAATGCATGACAGTCAAGGTTAGGCCGGAATAAACAAAATAAGCATGTGACTTTATAGGTTTTTATGATTTTTATGTTCTAAGCAACATAAGAATTGTTGTCATTATGCTTTGAGAACATAATGATGCAAATGACTCTGCTGAACAACAAACAAAACCTATATTATTTTAAAAGCAATACAAGCTGACTACCAATTGATTCATATCCCAGAGGTTCTATCAACTCTTAATCCTAAAAATTATAATTGATGAAACCTGCAAGATCAACCACCTAATACTGGAAGGATGATTGCATACTTGTATTAGCTTTATTTTCTCCTCTAGCTCTTAAAGTATTTCCAGTATCATTCAAACAAGTCTAAGAAAGCATATTTGTTCATTATCTAACTAAATAAAAATTACAAAAAAAATCCTATTCAGTTCTTTCTTTTCTCCCACCCCTCTTATTTCAACCATGTGCTCATCCTAAGGTAAGTACAAAAATATTTGGTTCTCTTCCAGCAAGTTTACATGTATAAGATAGGGAATATAAGTAGAGGAGACTCATGACGAACCTCTTCAACTAGTGAATCAATAAGTATTTATGTATTGCTCATTGAATTTATGGCTTATGAGAACATCAATCCATGATCTAAAAAGAAATGAACCTATCATCTGGTTTTATCAAGATAAAAAATGGTAAAACATATTAATATAGTTATTTGACATCCAAGAACACTAATCCATCACAAATTTTGGAAATATAACATAGAAGATAATTTGATGTTTTGTCATGATCTCTCAACGATACCATAATATAGAAGATAATTTGGAAATATGTTTTGTCATGTTTTATCACGATGCTGTCAATGAGCAACGATAACTCACAACTCAACCTGAATCCTAAATGGCCAACTTTTGGATCACACAAAATTCATCAGGGGCAAAATGAGAACCCAAGTAATAATTTAATGGTTTGAATATATATGATGTACTTTCTATTAGCTTCGTCATTTTCATATTAGAAAGAATGACTACCTTCTCTTAGTTCTAGGGCATTCTACATTCAACTTCTAATTGTAACAAACAATGTTGCAATGCTGAGATAGACAGCAAATTATTGGTCTGCAGTGATTGGTCAAGGCAACTGAGACCTCTTTAACTCTTTCTTTTATTGCCCATAGAGAGAGGAGGATAAAAGATAGCTACTCCTCTAATCTCTTAAGAGCTAGAATCCCAAATTCCATGATAATATTTCCCCCTGCTAAAAACTTTGGAATCAATGTTTTCCTGTCCACCACTGAAATGAAAAGATTAAACAACTACAAAAAAAAACTGTGGTTCGACTGCCCGCATCTCAAAGTTGACTTTGATCTTGCAGACTTGCACCCTTTGCACATTAATATTGCTTACACAAATGAACTGCAAAGTTCACCAGCCAAAGTACCAGTGGAACATATTTAAATAGCAAAGAAGAGAGTGTTAAAGGAGAGGAAGATACAGGTATCTGATTTCTTCATAGCACTCAAACTGTGACTGAGAATGTCTTGTGTATGTTGATAGTCAAAAGACTCAAAACATGCCAACACAATATTTAATACAATTTGTTAGCAAAGCCAAATCCATTTGTCATTGTGCACATTGTCATCTATAGATGTAGATCAACATCGGTTTTGCATCAGTTTGTTTCAAATTTAGATCTAACAAAAACCTTAGAATCCCCAAAGATACCTGCAAAATAAGTAAACTCAAGCAACAGATTGTTGAAGGATTTTAATAGCATGTTGAATGTGTTTCTTAGAGACAAGATAATATAGCATATCATAAGAAAAGGCCTTAATTATTTGTGGCTTCTATTCACCCAGCACTAGATTCCAGTATAGAAGAGGATCCCAGCCCACATTGATCAGAAATTTCAGATTCTCTATACCTCAAGAAATAAAGTTCTATGAAAGACTGCTCATACCTAAATGTGTTTAGTATCCTTGAAAACTAGATAGTCTTTAATTGAGCTTGCTATCTTTGAAATTTAATCAAAGGACTAGTCCTACAAAACATGCAAATGAATATAATGGGAATCCCATGCCAGACACAGAGGGAAAAATGGCATTTTGGCAGCCAGATTTGCATTGAGGCAGCCTGATTTTCTTAGTACCAAGGTCACGAAACTGCAGGAGATACACCAATACACCTATCAAAGACATGGCTGATGATATACCCTCTCCTGTCCCTAAATGTCCCCGCATTTAGCGAGGCAGAATAACTTTGTAGTACTAAGTTTATGAAGATGCAGGACACAAAATTACCAAGGAGGAAAGGAAGTTGAAAATTGCATACTTTAATATTGAAAGAAAACCTAAACTAGTATTCCTTTACAATCCAAAAAGAGAACAGACTGAGCTTATATTTGCCACCATTTTCAGCCTTTTGGTCAAGCTTATCTCGTCTCCAAATGCTGCAGAACAACTTCATAAACATTAGCTTGTCCATAAAACTATGGTGATTATCCTATAGATGATTATGCTCTATCTCATTGACACATGCTTAACTCAAAAGTCTTAAACATGTTTGGGAATATCGCTGATTCTTTAGTCCAAGATACTTATATATAATGTTTTTATTTTCTTAAGATTTAAAATAGATGATAAGTATAAAATCTCATCTTCCAAAGTCAGCTCTTACATTTATAGTCTCATGTTACATGCACTTATATCTTCCTAGAAGATTTAGGCATATTAGAATTCTTCTCATAAAACGTTTTGGCTTGTAATGTATCTCAAAGTTTTAAAATTAAAAAGCAATTGTAAACTTTGAGCTCTGAAGTGGCCAATTGTAAGCCTTTTTCAACACTCCCTTCACCTACTACTGAATTCAAATAACAAAGTAAAGCCCAGTTTAGCCCCACATCAGAAGTGAGCAAGGATTTAGACTGACCTATAATGACCTGATGGTATACTACTACTAATTTGGGATTAATCATTTTAGCTCAATTATCTCATCAGGTTAGATCAGGACAAACAATTTATAGTGTTAGAGACCCTACTGGCTCATCCTTGGTTTAATTTGGCAGCATATGTTTTTAAATCTATCATAAGTTATCTTGATAAAACAGGTGGGTGATTACTGATAAGTTTGTTGTGCTATATTAAAAACCAAGGTAGTATGTACTGGTAGGCGGACCACTCGCATTTCAAGCGGTCAATTCCAAATCATATATAAAAAGAATAAACCCTAAAATTGCATGTGACACCAACCCTAATTAGAACTTGCAACCCATTTCTCCCCATTTCTTACGATGTTGTTGTTGCTGCTTCGACGATTATCATTGCCATTGCCACTGTCGCTATTGGATGTCACCAGCCTATTTGTCTCTCCAGTACACGCCCTCCTCTTCTCCTCCTCCTCTTCTTCCTTCTTCCTTCTCCTCCTCCTCCACTCCTTTCTCCATCGCTCCATCTTCCTCCTCCTCCACTATTTCCCCTTCTTCCTTCTCCTCCACTGCCCTGGCTTCTTCCTCCTCTACTGCTCAGTCTTCTTCCTTCCTCCTGCACCGCTTCCCCTTCTTCTTCTTCCTTCTTCCTCCGCTGCCTCTCCTTCTTCCTCTTCTTCCTAATCTTGTTCCTACATCGTCCCTTCCACTTCTCCCTCTGTTTCTTCCTCTCCAAAACATCCATACATACTGATGTACTGACAATGGTACACTGAAACCGACCAGTATGTACCGGTCCGATTAGATCACCGAAACGGGTCTGATACCCGAAATAGCAATCCTTGTTAAATACAGTGGACATGTGTCTCTTGTTAGACACATATGTAAGTAATATCAACTATTTTGTTAAGGAGAAAAAGCTCAAGGCAGAAGAACAATGGATCTTAAAGGAATGATTTCTTTCTTAAGTTGGAGTATTTAGTTCACATGACCAGTAAAGTTTGTCAACTTTTTGTTCTTTGTCTGAACATTCCGAACAACCTTTGTAATAGTGAAATTCCTCCAGAAAAGGCTTTTCCAAGAAACAAAACATAGTGCTAATGTAAAATACAATGGACAAGTGTCTCCTATGAGACACTTATCTAAGCATATCAACTATTTTATTAAGGAGAAAAAGGTCAAGACCGAAGACAAAAGGTTCTTAAAGAAATGATTTCTTTGTTCAGTTGGAGTATTTAGTTCACATGACCAGTAAAGTTTGTCAACTTTTTGTGCTTTGTCTGAACATTCTGAACCTTTGTAATATTGAAACAACTCCAGAAAAGGCTTTTTCCAAGACACAATGCATACATCTTTTGGAAAATCAAATCCTCTTCATTGTTTTACATCAGTAGCTAACTCCCAGCAAATAATGCAAAACGAAAATCTTTTGTTCGGGAATTGTCCCCTCCAACATCTACCTGGTACCCAATTATTCCACTCAATCCTTCCCTACGAATTTAAGCCCTATTCCTCAATTGATATTCAACCATACATCAAGAAAGAAAAAATAACTATCCTGGCATCAATTCAACATCCAAGATCAGAAAAGAAGTCGTCTCTCAGTATAGAATAAGACTCCGGTTATAACTACTCCATGATTCAGGATTCAAAACGGATATCCTCCATCGACGTTTAGTGAAGCGACAAGAATGCTAACCACACAAAACCCTGGAGGTCCAACAACCCCAGGGTTCAAGAATCAAAAAGCATACCCTCCACCGCCTGAGGCACTCCACCGGCGCATTCTTGGGAGGTATGTCAAAGGGACCGCAGATGTCTTCGCTACCACGACCGCCGCCACACTCCTCGTCCCACCGCCCGCTGGGTGACGACTTCCCCGACGATTGGGCCATGCTGTCGCAGGAAAGATGACACCCAGTCCGCGGGACCTGGGGCGTCCAATGAGCATCAGCGGCCCTTGACGGTTGCAAACCGATCGAGATCGGAAGAAAAGGGCTCCCAAAGGAGATGCCCTGCCGCCATCGACAAGCCAAGAGACGTTTGGGGGCTCGGCGCTTACCTTTTCTGGGGGAGGGAAACGTGCGGCACGGGAAACCCCAAGCAGAGAACCGGAGGAGCTTTCCTCGTAGCTTCGCCTCCTCCGCCAACTTATACCCCATATCCATGGATTCTTTGCTCTTTTTTCGCCGAGAAGACGATTTGGAAGTTTCCAGGTAATTTCTCACTTTGATGCCCATTACCAACCTCGAGCAACATTCGAAAAAATGACGCATTTAACCCCTTTAAATTCTAATATTACATATGTATCCCTCAAATATTCCTAATGTTAGCTTCTGCACTTCCATAAAGTAAGATACAATCGACTTGAGACGTTGGGAATGTTGGCACCTTAAACATCGGACCGCAAGTTGTATCACGTGGAACGGAGGCGGTAATTTGCCTTTTCATGTGTCCTTCGTCTGTCCACGTCATCCTCGTGACTCACTACACTCGATGCGGTGAGAATCACGGTTTACTGCGCCAATTGACCTGCCGGCATGGGGCGTGGCTCAGATGTTGCCTTTAGATTCGTGCTACCAAGATCCGTGCTGACGGTAATATACCACCGTACTTTCCCGTGTTTGTCTGCTAGCAATAATTCAATCGCTTTGTCTATTTCCCGGGAATCGTCAGCAAGAAGTCTGGGCTAAGACGAGACGGAGAGAGAGCTAAAACCTGGAGTGAGTTGAACCAAGTCACTGGAGACGTGCATCAGTGTCGTTTCAAGTCAAGACTTGCGACACGACGATGCCAAACTGACCCGATTAGAACGGGATCCAACTGTTGTTGTCTCACTCATCGCGTGCTATGTGACGTCGCGGAGCGTGACGGCACAGTAGTTTTCGAGTTTACACTCGTGCAAGTCGCAATCGCAAGATTTGTTTTGTTGATTTTATGTTTACGGAAACAAGAATAGAAAGTACCAAATGTGTTTTCAGTTGTATGCTGTTTTTGCGTTCGGTGGTATCGTTTTTCATAACAGAAACATGAGGCTCGACCCATCAGTGAAATTATTGGGTTCATTCGTTCATTCCAAGACCCATCAGTCGCTCGATCGAGCGGTCGGCATGATCTTGAAGCCTTCTCGATCGTGAATCCAGTCGCCGACCCGGAAAAGGTACCGAACGTAATTCCTATTATCTCAATTTGGGGTCTTGATGTATGTCTTTTCTAGTGGGAGGGAGATGGCGACTGCGGAGGCGAAGGCAGTGATCCCGGAGTCGGCTCTGAAGAAGAGGAAGAGGGAGGAGCAGTGGGCTCTGGTGAAGAAACAGGACCTCGACGCCAAGAAGAAGAAGGCCAGGTAGAACCGAAAACTAATCTTCAGTAGAGCCAAGCAGTATGCTAAGGAGTAACGAATCCCAGGTGCTTATTACTGACCACTGCACTGTCGGTGTGATCGTTCTATTTCGTTCGTGTTGTTAAAAATTCGATTTTTATCTCGTTTGGAGTTCCCATTTTTGGTAGGAAAAACAGCTGATTCGTTTGAAGAGAGAGGCCAGGATGAAGGGTGGAGTCGACTGTAGCCCTAAAGCCAAGCTTCTCTTCATCATCTGCATTCGAGGGTGGGCGACACCTTTTCTCTACCCTTTTAATATATATAGTCTATTATGTCATAAATTGATTTTTCTTTGTTATTTTGGTAATTAACATGTCATTTCTCTGTTTGCAATTGATCCATCAACGCCATGCACCCAAGAACACGAAAGATCTTGCCACTCCTTCGTCTCAGACAGGTGCAAATGATGAACTCATCATACATGCATAAACTTGTGTAGTTTCTCTTTCCGTTGGATCAATATTTGATACTTTCTCCCTGGAAATTGCTTTAGATATTCAATGGTGTATTTTTGGAAGTTAACAAGGCCATGATGAACATGTTGCGTCGGGTTGAACCTCATGTTACATAGGGGTATGGATTGCTGCCCTTTTTTGCATTGTTCTACCATTATTTGCTCAGAGTAGATAAAACCGATGCATTGTTGTTATATGAACTGAAGATTCAATGGTTTAGTCATCCTAACGCAAGAGTGTTAGGGAGCTGACCAGTGCTGAATATTTCATGTACGATCTGCACATGATAGCCTGGGCTTCTGCATGCTTCCACCAAAAAAAAAAAGGAAAAAGGGATGCAAGTTTCAAGTCAGTATGAGGTTTAGATCAAATGTGATGGTTGATGATAGTTCATTGACTTCGTATATTTGCTCTGAAGAGGGCAAGGAGGGTTTATAAAAACCACATGTCCAATTATTATCAAGAAAAATAAAAATAAAAAGGAAAAGAAAAATAAGAGAAGAAATGTATAACCAATAAAAACGACACGTCCATTTGTGCTTGCAATCTTTGCCTTCTCAATATTTTATTTTTATTGATTCTTATATGGACAGAAGACCACACAAAAGCCATTCTCTATGTGGTTCCTCTTTGGACAAAAAACAAATAAAAATTAAACCTGTGTCTCGTCTAATCCGATTCATTCGAACCGATTGACTCAACTCACTTGCGGTAATAGTCAAGTGGACTCCAGCTTCATGACGAATATAATCCTTTCCTATTCGTAAATTATCACATAGGCCTCCAATTCTAGGAAGAGTTATCCAATCAAAATAAGGACAGTGACGTCACTTAAAACATTCCATCCAAATGGCAAAACACTCTCCAGTTAGCGATGATGTTGCCATAGGAAGTGGTCAACATCCCGACTCGCATCATCAATTGATAAGACCCTAGGGTTTTATCATAGAAGAAATGGGAGAAAAGGGGATGATCACTTCAAGAGGATCGACCTTTTAGGGTTTGTCAAAAGACTGAATAATATTTCATTGCTTGATGAAAACAAATAGATACATCTCTATTTATAGAGTTCCACCTAGAGTTCATCAGGACTTGGACTCTTAATAATAAATAAATATTAAATAAACCTCTATCTGACTCTTACTGAACTAAACAAACTCAATAAAACATTATTCAAAAACTCAGAAAATAAAGGGATTCTAACATCAATCTTCCATTCTCTGATTCTTCCCCTAAGGATCTCAAGCCCCCATGGGTGAGGGTTCCATTCTCTCGATGCTTTGGTTGCTTCTTTCAACGAATCGATTCCTCATGTTATTATTGTTGATTTTGTAGTCGTTTGGGTTTTGTGGGCTTAGCATTTGTTTCAATTGTTTGTCTTTGGTCTTCTTGCAAGATCTGGACTTGGGTGTATAGGACTTAAAGATGATACCTTTTGTTTGTCTTTTGAATCCGACTTGGTTTGCTTTTATTGATAAAGGTTGATTTAGGAGATTCGTCGGTGTAGTGTATAGATTCTGATGGTTCGGTCGATGTGGATTTACGAGCTGGAGGGTTTTAGTTGTCTTGGAGGCTGATTAGTTAGATTCTCCAACAATTTCGCACTAAGCTTAGAGTGGATCATCAAGTGGTGCATGAACAACTGTGCTTATAAAAGAAATGTTCGAGGAAAGAAGATTTATGTTTAATCATATCCTTTGTGATACAAAGATTTTTAGGGGGCATCTAAGTGACCTTTAAAGGTTTTAGAATCGTCTACCTTCGTTGGATGGACATGCTAAGAAGCACATTGCTCTTCATTATAGTGTTTCCGGATTGGAATGCTACAACAAATCCTTGATATTCCAAAAATGACATTTTTGACAAGTAGTTGATTCCTTTAGGCCTGTGAGACAGCTGAGTAGAACTATGCAGGTGACCATTGGAAAAGTTTGGACACACAGTTATACACGTCCAACCTACAAAATGCATTTTGTCTGAAATGTGACGAACAATACACTTAGCCTGTGTGCAATTTGGAAAGAATGATAGGTGCTTTTCTTTTTTTCTTTTAGCAAAGAAAAGCACTCATACCTATGTATGGCTTGTAATGATTGCATCATAAGTTTGTATGAGCTATCCATTAAATTAACACATTAAATGAGCTACTTTGCAAGGTTTCTTCCCTCTTAACTTTCATCCAATAGCAGTCAAAATACGGTGCTGGGATATTTTTGTTATGGTATTTGACCCAACTTCTGGCAGCATGCAGTTGAAGATGCATTGCATGTTGATTGTAATATATTATGATACTGGGCATTACCTAATGCGCATGATTGTAATATATTATGATACTTCTCATTTTTGAAGATATATGGATTGAGTACGATTTGTATAGTTGTATATCTGAAAGCTTAACCGTGGTTATCAACTTTTGGGGATGGGGAAACTGGAACTTTCGAGGTACTTATGAGCATTGGGAGCCTAAAATTTTAATCACAGTATCCTATAGTTGTTATAATCTTTAGCATGAATGATTTGATTTAGGGCCTCTCATGTCAATAAAGAGAACTTATTCAACAGTTTAACTCAACTCGTGTAGATTTAGATTCCTTTTCTCAATTAAGATGTGATATCTTTGTTTCTTTTAGATCATGCAACTAAAAGAACTTCCTGTTACATATCATATCTCCCCTAGGTGATTCATAATATTTCAGATCCACTCTTTTCAGTCAACTACTATGGTAGCTATGTGCTGTAACCTTTTATCCCAAACTTATTGTGATATTCTGATTGCCACTGTTTTATATCATAAAGAAATAACTACTAATACTATGATGCTTTTGGAAAAATATCAAGCCAACTCTTATAAACCATTTCTGCAGATTGGTGCAGTTGGAAGTGATACTCTTAAACATTGAGTGGATATAGCAACCTGATTGAAAGCTCGTGTCGACAGTCCAAGTTAGACTCGACAGTCCAAGTTAGACCCTTTTGTAGTCTCTTTTCCAACAATGGTAAGTGTGATGTTGAAAATTTTTTAGTTCAAAATTGTGTTAGGGCTTGGTATTGCTGCTGATTAGTTTTTTTTTTCCACTTTGTATTCAGTTATTTTATGAAAGTAACCAATGAGAATAATAAGGTCGTAAGCCTAGCTATTTTGGGTTCGGCTATATGGATCTTTTGCTGCTATTGAGATTTGTAAGTATTTAAATTGAGTATTAATATGTTTAATTAGGTTCAGAGTACGTAAATTTTTATTTATAGTTTTTAGGTTCAGAGACATATTTGTAAGTATCAATATGTCTTTCCAGGTTTTCCTCTACCTCTTATTATACCACTAACACTAATCATTTTATCTCTTTTAATTATCGCATCCGGAGGTCTTCTAAACACATGCTCATATCATCTTAAACGATATTTTCAAATCTTATCTTTTATCGAAGTGATACTTAGTTGTTCACAAATAAAAGTATTTCTTTTTTTATCTTTCCTAGTAACTCTATATATCCATCTTAATATTCTCATCTCGGCAGTATAAATTTTTTATATATGTTGTTTCTTAACTGCCAAACATTAAGAGCCATAAAGTATCGTTAGTCTTATAACTATCTTATAAAATTTTTCTTTTAATCTCAAATATGTCTGATGATCACACAAGGTAATGCCCCTCATTATTTTAATCATTTTGTTTTTACTCTATGAATAATATCTTTATCGATCTTTCTATCTTGATGAATAATTAATTCAAGATATCTAAAGCTTTTACTTAGAGAAAATTCTTATCCAACTTAACTATATTCTCATTTATATTCCTAGAATTACCAAAATTATATTTCATATATTCCTAGAATTATATCTAAAACTTTTGGTTTCTAAGGATTGCCTTTATAGCTCAAGTTTATAATTAATTCAAATTAAGCTTTCATCAATTAAGACGATATCATCAACAAATAATATACACTAGGGAGATCTATCATGTAAGTAGTAACTAGTAAGTTCATCCATGTTGCTAAAGAAGTGTCTTTATTAAGGCATTCTTTTATCGAATGAGAATCTTCTATCAAATGTTATTAAGCCTAAGTGTCTCAAGGCATCCAAGTTATGATGGAAATCATCAACTTAGCAACCATACACCTCAATAGCTAAAGAGCTATAATACATATGGAATATAAATTATCGCCCTCCAACGAATTGAAACAAAACAAATCATTCAAGATTGAAGTAAGAGAAACTATTCTAATCACTTTATCAATGGAAAATTAATGAAATGTTTAGAACAACACTTTGATTCCCTTAAAACATCACAAACTAAGAAGTCTGATAAGTTGAAAAGAAAACAAAGATTTTTGGGTTTTGAATGCCACAAGTAGAAAAGCTTGGTAAGTTTCAAAGTTCATACAATAACTTAAAAATAAAACACTCACAAGTGTTGAAAGATGATTATATTTCTGAAAAATTATCTCTTCACAAAGGGAGTCAACCTTGTTTATATAGGACAAAGGCCAAGTTCAAAGGGAATGAACTCATTAAATGCATTAAATGACATTCATATTCCCAATTCATGAATGTAGACCATTTATAAGTCTGCCTTGAAATTCCCTATGACTAATCAAAAGACACATGATCTTTCATTTTAACAAAATAAAACCTAAACTAAAATAAAATAAGTCCACAATTCCTAATGTAGCCCAACATGGTTGAATGACCTTTATTTTTCAAAATGGACTAAATTCGTCATTCTCTCAAGGCTGAACTTTCTCTTCATGATTTGGACTTATTTGAATTATATTAACCATTTTAAGCTCTTTTTGCATCCATAGAACCTTGATCGAGTCTTGACTAGCTTGCTCCTTCCAAATGCCTTCCAATAAATAAGTTAAGACTTCTTTCGTCCTTTTAACTTTAGCTTTTATCATTGATCCTCTATGAATAGTTAAAGGGTCTTTGGTAAAATTGTGATTAACTTGTTGGTTCATATCATTCCTCCTTTCCTCGAAAAGATTCGTCCTCAAATCAGCATCTTCTTAAACTTGAAGGTTGCATTAACATTGTCATACTTAATTGGTAGTTTCAACTTATATGCATTGTCATTGATTCTTTGAATGACTTGAAATAGACTATCTCCTATTGGCATTAATTTAGACTTCCTTTGGCTAGGAAATCTTTCCTTCCTCAGGTGTACCCAAACCCAATCACCAGGTCCAAATACTACTTGCTTTCGACTTTTGTTGTGTTGTTTCTCATATTGTAGAGTTTTCTTTTCAATTTGTGTCCGGACTCTTTCATGTAATGCTTTGACAAAATCGACTTTTTGCTTAGCATCCAAATTAGCTTTTTCTAAAGGCAAAGGTAGCAAATCCATAAGAGTTAATGGATTGAACCTGTACACAACTTCAAATGGGGAATAGTTTATTGTAGCAAGCACACTTCTATTATAAGCAAACTCCATATGTGGCAAACATTCCTCTCAATTTTTTAATTTTTTTTTTAATTAAGGTCCTCAAAAGTATTGTTAACATTCAATTTACCGCCTTCGCTTGTCTATCTATTTATGGATGACAAGTGGTTGAATACAATAACTTTGTACCCAAGTAGCTTGAAAGTATTTTCCAAAAGTGGTAAAGGAACTTCACATCTCTATCACTCATAATTATCCTTAGAATGTCATGTAATCTCACAATTTCTTTGAAGAATAGCCCTACAACATGTGTTGCATCATCTGTTTTGTGGCAAGGAATGAACTGTACCATTTTGCTAAACTTGTCAACAGCAACAAAAATAGAATCTCTCCCTCTTTTTGACCTAGGTAAACCCAAGACAAAGTTCATGGATATATCAACCCAATGCTTATGAGGTATAGGAAGATGAGTATGTAACTTATGATGCATTAATGTATATTTAGCTTGTTTACAAGTAATGCATTTCTCACACAATCTCTCAATATCTCTTTTTATGTATGGCCAAAAGAAATGATCATGTAACACATCTAAAGTTTTTCTAACCCCAAAGTGTCATATTAAACCTCCACTATGTGTCTTTCTCACAAGTAATTCTCTCATTGAACATTGAGGAACACACAACTTGTTTTCTTTGAAAAGAAAATCATCATGCCTCAATAACTTATCAAAATCTCCTTTCTCACACGTCCTATAAACATTAGTAAAATCATAGTAAGAATTGTATAAATCTTTAATATACTCAAAACCCAATAATTTTGCATCAAGTTTAGAAATTAGACATACCTTCTAGAAAGAGCATTGGCAACCATATTTTCCTTACCTTGTTTGTACTTGATGATGTATGAAAAGGATTCAATAAACTCTACCCATTTTGCTAAGCCTACTAAGTTAGTTTTCCTTGTCCTTTGAGATATTTTAAGGACTCACGATCGGTGTGTACGATGAATTTCTTGTACCAAAGATAATGCTACCATGTCTCTAAGACTCTTACCAAACCGTCAAACTCTTTGTCATATATCGGGTTTTTAAGACTTGCTCCACTTAGCTTCTCGCTAAATAACGTAATGGGTCTGCCTTCTTGCATTAAGACTTCTCCAATACCTATTCCACTCACATTACACTCAATCTCAAAAGTTTTAGCAAAGTTGGGTAAAGCAAGCAAAGGTGCTGAACTGAATTTGTCTTTAAGCAAGTTAGAAGCATCATCTTGTTTTTTACCCATTGAAATCCCACATTCTTTTTTATGTATTCAGTTAATGGTGCAGCAATTGTAGAAAAATCCTTAATGAATCTTCTATAAAAGCTAACAAGACCATGAAAACTTCTAATATCACTAACACTAGTATGTTTTGAATTACTTTCACTTTTTCTTGATCAAGATGTATTCCTTTATCATTAACAACATATCCTAATTTCATTAGTACAAAAAGTGTATTTCTTTAGATTAGCTTTCTAAGCACATCAAAAATAGCTTTTAAATGTGTTACATGCTCATCTAAACTTTTATTATATACAAGTATATCATCAAAATAAACCACTACAAATTTTTCATTATAAGCACATAAAACATAGTTCATCAATCTCATGAAAGTACTCGGTGCATTAGTTAAGCCAAAAGGCATCATCAACCATTAATATAAATCATATTTAGTTTTGAAAGTGGTTTTTCATTCATTACCCGCACGCATTCTTATTTGATGATATTCATATTTTAAATTAATTTTTGAAAACACACAAGAACCACGTAATTCATCCAACATATCATCTAGCTTATGAATAAGATGTTTATACTTTACCATGATTTTGTTGATGGCTCTGCAATCAACACATATTCTCGAAGATCCATCCTTTTTAGACACCAGCAAAAGAGGAACTGCACATATTCATACCCCTTTTTCATAAGCTCACTTACTTGCTTTTGGATTTCCTTGGTCTTTTCGTGGTAGTTTAGTATGCTTGCAATCGGAATGAAATCAATTTGATGCTCAATTCCTCTAATTTGTGGTAAACCATTAGGAACTTCTTCGGGAAAGAGATCCTTATTTTCCTGCAAAAGATCAACAATAATACTAGGTAAACTCTTATCAATTTCTTTGAAAGCAATCAAAACATCCTTGTACATAAGTACAAGGGCTACCTCATGGTTAAGGCTTTCTTCATATCACTCATTTTGACATAAACACTCAATCTTCTTTTACTCAAGCCTTCATTGTTTTCTCTCCCCTTGTGTTTCCCAACACCCTCAGTTTGTAAAATAAAAATGATAAACATAGTAAACAACATGAAAATCTATTTCATACTCATTGTTTGATTACTAACAAGTTGTGCAATGTGATATAGAGGAAGTTATACAAATATAGCAAGTACCTTGCTCGTGGAGAAATTGAAATTACCAACTATCAAACATCCAAAACCTTATAAGTTACAATGGTTGAATGATAGTAGTGTAGTAAAAGTAAATCGGCAAGTGTTAGTTTCTTTTTTAGTTAGTAGATATAAGGATAAAGTTTAGTGTGATGTACTACCTATGTATGTTGGTCACATGTTGTTGGGGAGACCATGACAATATGATCGAAGGGTAATACATGATGAGTTTAAGAACCATTATTCTTTGATCATGGATAGACAAAAATATCAACTTGGACCTTTGCCTACAAAGACAATTTTTGAAGACCAAATGTGCATAAAACAATAATACGAGGAGCTTGAGTCTTCATTAACCAAAACTTTGGGAAGGGAGCAAGAAAGAGAGAGAAAAGAAAAAAGGTGAATTGAGTAGTAAAAATGAGAGTGTTAGGAAATACAAGGGGAGAGAAAACAAGGAAGGCTTGAGTGAAAGAAAATTAAGTAATATGAAAAAAGCCTTAACCATAAGGCAACCCTTACTTGTACTTATGTATAAGGATATTTTGATTGCTTCTAATAAAATTGACAAAAGTTTGCCTAGTGTTAGTTGATCTTTTGTAGGAAAATAAGGATCTCTTTCCCGAAGAAGTTCCTAATGGTTTGCCACCAATTAGAGGAATTAAGCATTAAATTGATTTCATTCCATGTGCAAGCATACCAAATAGGCCTGCATATAGATGCAACCCAGAAAAGACCAAGGAAATCCAAAAGCAAGTGAGCTTATGGAAAAAGGGTATGTGAAAGTATGAGTCAATTTGTAGTTCTTGTTCTGTTGGTGCCTAAAAAGGATGGATCTTTAAGAATGTATGTTGATTGCAGAGCCATCAACAAAATCATGATAAAGTATAGCCATCTTATTCCTAGGTTAGATGATATGTTAGATGAATTGCATCGTTCTTGTGTGTTTTCAAAAATTAATTTGAAATCTGGATATCATCAAATAAGAATGCGTGAGGGTAATGAATGAAAAACTGCTTTCAAAACTAAACATGATTTATGTGAATGGTTGGTAACTAACGCACCTAGCACTTTCATAAGATTGATAAACCGTATTTTGCGTGCTTACATTGGAAAGTTTATAGTGGTTTATTTTGATGATATACTTGTATATAGTAAAAATTTTGATGAGCATGTAACATATTTAAAAGTTGTTTTTGATGTATTAGAAAAGAAAAAATATATATTAATCTAAAGAAATACACTTTTTGTACTAATGAAATTACTTTTCTTGGATATGTTGTAAACGATAAAGGAATACATGTTAATCAAGAAAAATTAATTAGGGAGTTGCCAAAACCCACTAGTGTTAATGATGTTAGAAGTTTTCATGATCTTGCTAACTTTTATAGAAGATTCATTAAGGATTTTTCTACAATTGTTGCACCATTAATTGAATGCATCGAAAAGAATATGAGATTTAGGTTAAAGAATAAGATGATGTCTTTAACTTGCTTAAAAACAAACTCAGTTTAGCACCTTTGCTTACTTTACTTAACTTTATTGAAACTTTTGTGATTGAGTATGATGCAAGTGGAATTGGTATTGGAGGAAGAAGGCAGACCCATTGCGTTCTTTAGTGAGAAGCTAAGTGGAGCAAGTCTTAACTACCCAACAAATAACAAGGAGTTTTACGCTTTCGTAAGAGTATTAGAGGCATGACAGCACTATCTTTGGTACAAGAAATTCAAAATACACATCAATCATGAGTCCTTGAAATATCTTAAAGGACATGGAAACCTAAGCATAGGCATGCAAAATGGGTGGAGTTTATTGAATCTTTTCTATACATCATCAAGTACAAACAAGGTAAGGAAAATATGATTGTCGATGCTCTTTCTAGAAGGTATGCTCTAATTTCTAAATTTGATGCAAAATTAATGGATTTTGAGTAATTTAAAGATTTATACAATTCTGACCATGATTTTACGAAAGTTTATGGGGCATGTGAGAAAGGGGGTTTTGACAAGTTTTTTAGACATGATGGTTTTCTTTTCAAAAAAATTAAGCTGTGTGTTTTTCAATGTTCAATGAGAGAATTACTTGTGAAAGAGGCACATAATGGAGGTTTAATGGGGCATTTTGGGGTTAGAAAAACTTTAGATATGTTAAGTGATCATTTTTTTTTGCCACACATGAAAAGATATTGTATAAAAAATGCATTGTAAACAAGCTAAATCTAAAGTAATGTCTTATGAGTTGTATACTTCTCTTCCTATAACTAGTGAGCGTTGGGCTGATATATCCATGGACTTTGTCTTGGGTTTACCTAGGTCAAAAGGAGAGAGATATTATATTTTTGTTGTTGTTGACAAGTTTAGCAAGATGGTATATTTCATTCCTTGCCACAAAACAGATGATGCAACACATGTTGCGGGGTCATTCTTTAAAGAAATTGTGAGATTACAAAGCATTCTAAGGACAATTGTGAGTGATAAAGATGTGAAGTTCCTTAGCCACTTTTGGAAAACACTTTGGAGCAAGTTGGGTACAAGGTTGTTGTATTCAACCACTTGTCATCCACAAACAAATGGACAAACAGAGGTGGTAAATCGAACTTTATCAATACTTTTGAGGGCCATAATTCAAAAGAATTTAAAAAATTGGGAGGAAATTTTGTTACATTTGGAGTTTGCTTATAACAGAAGTGTGCATGCTACAATAAACCATTCCTCATTTGAAGTTGTGTATGGGTTCAATCTATTAAATCTTATAAATTTGTTATCTTTACCTTTGGCAAAGGCCAATTTGGATGGTAAACAAAATGCTGATTTTGTCAAAGCATTGCATGAAAGAGTCTAGACACAAATTGAAAAGAAAACTCTATAATATGAGAAACAACACAATAAAGGTCGAAAGCAAGTAGTATTTGAACTTAGTAATTGGGTTTGGGTACACTCAAAGAAAGATTTCCTAGCCAAAGGAAGTCTAAACTAATGCAAGAGTAGATGGTCCATTTCGAGTCCTTCAAAAAATCAATGACAATGCATACAAGCTGGAACTATCAGGTGAGTATAGCAATATAGTGTAAGTTTCAATGTTTTTTATTTATCTTTGTTTGATGAAGGTGCTGATTTGAGGATGAATCATTTCAAGGAAAGGGGGGATGATATGAACCAATTAGTTGATCACAATTCTACCAAGGACCCTTCAACTATTCATGGAGGATCATTGCCAAGAACTAAAGCTAAAAGGATGAAAGAAGCCTTGACTTGTTTATTTGAAAGAGCAAGCTGGTCAAGACTCAGTTAAAGTTCTATAGATGCAAAAAGAGCCTAAAATGATCAACATGATTCAAATAAGTCCAAATCATAAAGAGAAAGCCTAGCCTTAAGAGAATGACGAATTTTAACTCATTTTGAAGAATAAAGGTCATTCAGTCATATTAAACCATATTAGGAATTGTGGGCTTATTCACGAATGATCTAACATTTAGCTATTTAAATAAGTTCAAAGTAGATTCATGAATGAGAATATGAATATGAATATGAATATCATTTAATGGATTATCTTTTATACTTAGCCTTTGTAATATATAAACAAGGCTAACTCCCTTTGTAACTAGATAATTCAGAAGTATAATCATTTTTCACCATTGGTGAGTGTTTTATTTTTAAGTTCTTGCATGAACTTTGAAACTTATCAAACTTTTATGTTTGTGGTATTCAAAACCCAAAATTCTTTGTTTTTCCTTTTAACTTGTTAAACTTCTTAGTTTGTGATGTTTGAAGGAAATCAAAATGTTATTCTAATTATTTCATCAATTTTTATAAAGTGATTATAATAGTTTTTCTTACTTCAATCTTGAACGATCCATCTTGTTTCAATTGAGTGTGGATTTGCATTTCATATGTCTCGTAGCTCTTTAGCTATTGGGATGTTTGGTTACTAAGTTAGTTGATTTCCATCACTCACTATCAGAGTGAATGGAACACTCAAAATGCATTAATAGGTAGTAGAATTGTCTCTCCTACGGATCAAATTTTACGGAAGTATTTTTATCCACTTTGGGTTGGTTTTCGATAACTCCATAGGATGGAGAGGGTTGGTTTTCGATAAGCGCATACGATGGAGATTTCTCATGGTTTAATGTTGCACCTGTGCAGGTTATATACTAGAATACATGCTCTTAGACCTAAGTCGAAGGCTAAGACCGCAGCAATCTGCAAGTCTACCACGGCTTTAAATGTGAATCAGAGAAACACGGAATCTAGCGGCAAAGATCCCCTGCCTCCCATCCCATTATCCACGTCTTCCGAAGCAGCAGGTATACAAACGGACAAGATCTGAATGCTGTCATTGTCACAGAAGTGGAGCCTGTTGTTGGAGCACTGGCAATTAGGGACGAGGTTGATAAGAAGAGCACTGGCAATTCATTGTCACTTAACCTGAAAGAATGCTCAGGTGGATAAGCAGAAGATTGATGCAAGGAACTAAGAGCTTGAAAAGACTATAATGTATCTATCTATCAGGTGGGGATAGAGAGTGCAATTCCACAAATTGTAAATCTTAATCTCGTTCTTTGTACATTGCTATATGCATGCAACCAACCCTAATTGCCAGAGTAACTTTGCTGTGTGCTGCCTGATGTGGTGTCCTGTCTGCATTGGTGCTCTCTTTATGTTGGGGTATTTGATCTTTTACCTTGTGAAAGTATTTTCTTACAACAAGATTAAAATCAATGCTTTTTAATATGACTAATATTTTTTTTATCCGATCAGTAAATGGACATATCTGATTGATTGAGAAAATATTTCCCTAATCATAAAATTAATATCAATTTTTTAGATGACTAATGTGTTATACAGGTGGAGTCAGTCCGATAAAAAAAATTGGCTACCACATCCCATAAATCAAAATAGAATCAATGATGATTTAAACTCTCTTTTTCCTTACCAAACCTCAAGTTCCATCGTGAACTATTTTTAAATATTTTACTGACGTGAATGTTTGATGGACAGCATAGCCAGTGTATTAGATCTTCTCAAGGCTAGATTTTCTAAGGTCGGATCTATTCTGCCAAGCCAAATTGTTAATGACCAACGTCAACACTAATTGCACCTTCAGCATGATGGTATAATTACTATTAAGGCCTATTTATCCAGACGGATGATCTTGAGCCGAGTTGCTGCTTGACATCATATCACATCCAAAGCATTCGAGAACCACAATCACTCGTCTGCGGAGGTCAGGACAAGAAACCTGTCCTGATGCAATTCGACGTCCAGATTCCACAAGTCACACATGGCGTCTCCGGTGACCCAAGCGGAGGCAGGCGATGCACATGAGATCACAAGCGAGCCAGCAAGCTGGTGGCCTTCGTTGGCACCGCTACCGCCTCGTAGAAAAGTGAAGGCTGAGTTCATGGCGTTGCTTTCCCATCCCCTGTTGCTCTGCAAATTGACAAGATCTCTCTCTCTCTCTCTCTCTCTCTCTCTCTCTCTCTCTCTCTTTCTCATCGTTGAGGTCCTCCAACATGATATATCCTTCATTCATTTCTGTGATCCCTCTTGCTTGCTTTGGAATTAGTGGTGGCTCGATTGATTGGTTAGGCCATAACTTGAGAGTTAGGAACGTGAGATGATCAAGTGATGCGACTATAATGTGGGCACACGTGGAGATCTCCAGTATCACGTGTTTGCCCGCGCCGCTGGCACTCGCATGCGTGGTGCCATGCTGCGCCGGTGTTGCCATCGTACGACGACGTCATCGCATCGCCAAACGAGTGGCCGTGATGCGTCGCTGCCTTCAGTGCCACGCGCGCCCTCCCCTTCTCCCGACGGTCGCGGGGGTGTTTTCGTCAGTTGAAGCAGGCGAAGGTCAGCTTCGTCTTCGCGGGTTCACAAAGAACGGCCACGTGTTGTGCCCTGAGGGGCCCACATCAACTCTGCCTGTGGTCTCGCCGCGATGGTGATTTCGTCGGTCGAAGTAGAGAGGCGGTTCGCGGCGCCACAAGGATCGGCCACGTGTTCGCTCACCCGCGGGGCCCGCCGGCAGATATTTTGTCTCGTGGTCAGAAATAGACGCGTACCATGGACGAGACTTGCTGGGCGCCGTGTGGCGTGTCGTTTTGATAAATGAGTTAGACGTACCCGAATCTCCCACCTGCTTCGTGACTGGAACTAGCAGTGGTTTCGCTGTGCGGGGCCCGTCACCTGTGACTAATCAATCATCCCGGGGGGGGTTAAAGAAGTGATCAATTAAGCACCAAGGAAAATTAGCAAAAATAAAATTATTGAAACAACGAAAAAAGAGTTAAGTCATTGCGGGATTTTTTTTTTCTGGAAACGAATAAAAAAGATAGAATTAAAGAAGGAAAATGAACAGTTGGAAACGAAGGCGGTACGTGGACTGGGCAGCGATGGCACAACCACGACCCCAAGTCCATTCTTTACCTGTATCTATGTTTATATATACAGATATCAAACATTATTCGCTTGTATTGCCACCTAACGCCAGCTCTTCAAGGGAAATAACTTCCTCCCCCCAAGAAGCCAAGTCATCCCTACCAAACACCACTCCTCCCCCCTGCAAAACATTCCCACCTCCGCCTTCTGCACCGGGAGTTTCGGAGATGAAGCAGCGGCCGGCTTGTGTGCTCTGCGGGGGCGAGGCGGCGGTCTACTGCGAGCCGGACGCGGCCTTCCTTTGTTGGCCCTGCGACGCGTCCGTTCACGGCGCCAACTTCCTCGTAGCTCGCCACGTCCGCCAGGCCACCTGTGCCGCTTGCCACTCCGTCGACGCTGGCTGTCGAGTCTCCGGCGTAGGTCCGCAGCGGGTCCGCCCCCTCTGCGCTTCCTGCGATCCCGATCCTGCTGCTCCCCCTTCGCACTCCGAGGCCTCTTCGTCCTCTAGCTCTAGCCTCTCCACCTCCGAGTCCACGGCAGCGCCTCGGCCGAAGAAGCCCGCAGATCCTCGGCGGACGGCCACAAAGCGACGACGCGGGGTGGTTGAGGAGAGGGTGGAGGCCGTCCTGCTAGGCTGGAGCCGGAGGATGGGGTTGCGGAGCGGACGGCGGTGCGTGGAAGCGGCGGCCCGAGTGGTTGGCCTGCACCAGGAAACGACCGCGGCCCTGCCACTACCGGTGGCCCTCGCGGCCGCGTTGTGGTTCGCCGTCAAGCTCCGGGAGCAGGATGCGGCAGCGGAAAGGGGCAGTTGGGCGGCGCTCCGGCGACTGGAGGCGTGCTCCGGAGTGCCTGCGAGGCTAATCGCCGCCGCCGCGTCGCGGATCGCCCGGGTCGCCGAACGCGAAGTCCGAGTCGCCGAGGAGGGCTGGGCCGAGTGCACGTAGCCGAACGATCCTGTCCGCGTGCATTTGTTTACGAATTAATCTCCCAAGTCCTTTCTTATTGAAGGGAAAACATGGCCATAATAATACTACTATACAGTTTATGGTGGGTTACGTATATGATTGATTGACACATAGATCTTTAAATGTTAAATATAAATATAAATATATATATATATATATATATATATAATGTAATATAAAATATAATATAATAAGAAAAATATTGTGTCAAAAAACCAGAATGTAATTGGTTCAGCATGTAAGGATTTGACCATACATGGGTTTTGAAGATTAAGACCTCTGTGGAACATGATAGATGAAGTTATGAATCATGGAGGCTGGATCAACCTTTTGAGATATAGCTTGTTCAAGTGCAAGATTGGAGCCCTCCACTTCCCTCGAGCCAAAAATCATTTTTCCCATATGCATGATAAAATGATTGCAATACGTTGTAATATGTCAAACAAGAGATACTGCAATTTACCCAAGTAAATCATTGAAGTCAACGCTGGTTCGTCTGAACTGGAAAAGAAATTGGTTTTTTTGTTTTGATTTGAATGAAATGAGAGAATAATCTCCGGTTGTGTTGAAACAACGCATACAACGCAGGCATGAGTTGAAATCAGAAGATAGATGACATGGACTGCTGGGAGCTCGCATGAAATTCAACATGCTGAGTTGAAACCCGGAGACCTGACACGAACGCCACATCATTACCACTCTGACATCGAATAGGATGTGCCACCAAATTCGATTCGACTCAACATGATGCACGATAATGACGTCAAACTTCAACTGCTGCGATGTCATGGTTCGGTCAACTGTTCACGTCCAAGGAACATCCATTGATAACCATGCCTAAATATTAACTCAGTTCCTCTCGACGGCTATAAATCTTCCAAATCCTTGATTATTCATGTTAATTTTTCAACACTGAAACATCGAACCAGAGTTTTTGTTGGGTGCACCACGAATCAACAAGTCTCTAAAAGATTAAACTAGCTAGTTGTTAAGAATTGATTCATAGTAGTTATCTAGGTAGTTATCATGTTCAAAATCGTTTTAGGCATGTTTCAAGAAATGACCTATGGTCTAAAAGTTATAAGGTAATTCCTATAACTACATCAATCATGAATGACATGGGGAGTGAGATAGTTACAACTAAGTCCTATAAATAGGATCGTAGTTCATGAAACAAAAGATAAACAGAATACACTTGGAAATATCTTGTAAGTGTTCTATGTCAATCTTCTTATTTTAAATACTAATCGATTTTCTTGATCAAAATTTTTTTTGTTAATTGCATCATAATATTTCGTTTCCTTCCTCTTCCATCCCCAACACTAACTTCTTTCCTGGTCTGACAAAACTGAAGTCATCTTCCTCTTCTTACTACCTTCTTCCTCTTCTTACTACCTTCTTGATGACTACTCTAGCATTGAGCTTGTTGTCTAAAACTTCTCATCCACTCCCATGATTTATCATACTAACAGTCTGGTTGCCAAGGATACAGATAACTGTTCCTCGTGAAACTGGCAGACCTGGAAAGCCTAGCAAGTGATTAAAGTAAACGATTTGTGGTGGTCCTTTGCTACTTCTAACACACTATTTCATTGATTAGAGGATATAAACTTGTTAAATACAGGTGTTTGGGAGCTTTTTACATATAGTTTACTGTAGTCTTTTTTATGAATACTCTGATGCTATCTATTGGAAGCTTGAAAAAGTACCTACTCTGTGTATCCTCCCAACACTATCATTGTATTTCAAAACAACCAAGTTTTAATTATCTTCTAATCTACTGTGGGTCAAATAACACAGCTGTGTATCACTGATACTCCAGCAAAGCAAATTTGCATAATACTCCAACAAAAGCACACAGGGAAGGGGCTACCATCCAATTATTCATGGTGGGAAGCAACCATAACCTACTTTATTTGAACATATAAGTACATGCCTATTCCAAGTCTTTAACATTTCTGTTTTCAGCTTTCAACACACACATTGGTGTATCCACACAAGTTAACAGAGAGCAAGCAATGCAGAAAGCCAAGTATTTTCACATAATCGCATGATCTGAAGTCTAGTTACCATAAATATTTAGATTTTCATCTAATCTGAATTTTCAAAATGTCGAAGAACATATATATATATATATATATATATATATATAATTATAAACTTACTGTTTCACCTTCATCCTTCTCTTATCTGAATGGGTCTTATCTAAATTTCTGGGGAAGGAAGGAAATGGAAAGTATATGGCCAATATCTTGCCTCAAACAATGTCAGAAGTTTTTCTAATTCTTTCGAGTTCTTCATATAAAGTATCATCCACAAAGTGTTACAGGCAAATTTTGCTATAAAGTTACCAAAGTTGGTCCTGATTGTGCTTGTAAAGAGGCAATGAACTGTTGGTCATATGACATTTCATTAGCATATCATTGTTTCAGGATAGAGATAGACTAACGAGTGAACATGGTTGTGGAATTATTTAGCACCTATCATGTACACAAGGTATTAATGTCTTTTATTTCTTCTTCATACTTCCCCTTCTGCATGATTTTGCATCCGGTTTTGCATGATTGTTTAAAAAGGCAGAAGGTACCAAGACATAAATGCAGGTAAGGACCACTTAATAGCAAAGCAATTTACATACTTCAGTTTCCATAATGGCAGAGATAAAACACTCAGAAATTACCTTAATAAAAAAATTCAGAAACTTATTTACCGAAATGTACTAATGCATGCTTTTGCACCGGTGAATAATGCTGTTTTTGTCAAAAAAAATCAGAAAATATTTTGCATCATGATCATAGATGTATAGTTGTCCATGACAATTAAATTCGGGAAAAAAATCATAACATACTGTTGTTTCAATTCTGCAGCTGAAAATAAATCACAAACAACTTGGTTTAGGTAAGTAGAAAATGAATGTAGGTATCCATTCCTCGTCATCCAAATGAAAGCTCTTCAACCCTGACATGAACAAAATGATACCGAGTGAGGTCCAGAAGAAAATACTGGACACTAAAAATCAGAGTGCATTGCATTTGATTTACATTTTACATTACATATAATATTTCATTTATAACACCAGAATCGCCCGATTAACTTTTTCTAGTGCTTTGTCAATGACTATGGTTGGTGTTCGATCACACTCAAGAAAGATTATTTTCCTTGCCATGGAGCATTCAATAAAAATGGGGGCGCAAAAGCACAAAAAAAAAAGGGCTCAAAAAACGAAGTTGCTGTGTTTTGAGTACAAAGAACATTAACATATCCTTGTGTGAACCTGAGCAGGCCCAAAATGGAGATTCAACAGAAAGCAGATACAACTTGAAATTTACCCAGAAATGCTTCCATACACATGATAATTTGAGCTTATTCTGAAAAGAACATTCTACCAGCATGCCAGATAATTAATAATAAAAAGATTCACTTGAACGATAATTCCTGACAAATTTTCAAGTCAACTTTGCAGCTAAGACTCCGTAGATTGGGTTACAAGGATAAAGCTACTATTCCAATATATATAATTTCATGCCAATCTTTGTTGTTTCCCCTGGAAAATGTATGTCATTTTTGCTGCAGTCAAAATACTTAACGGACTCAGGAATGGGGAATCTAAATAAGCTATAAATAATCCAACTACTCAACTAGTTTGCAACTGCAATGCATGATGATCTTTAACCCTTTCCTCAGATGATAATTTCTGTTCCCGGCGGATTGGAACAGTATTGTAAACTGTAACTCTTAATTCTTATTTTAGCAATAAGAATAAAGCAAAATCGATCCATAAGCTGTAACCCAAATCTTGCAGTCAAACATATTTCGGTTGATTATCAGGCCAGTTAGAACTTTTTGGTTGATTCGAAACATCACGAATCGAATCATTATATAATGATAATAATCTTCCTTTTTAACTCCAAAACCATGACGGAAACATCAAGGACAGAGATACGGGTCGACCTGGGAGAATCGGTGGGCGGCAGCCATCAGTGGTGGCCGGCGGCGGCGGCGTGCTGCTGGTGCTCGAGGTGGCGGCGCTCCTCGGGGAGGGCGACGAGGTAGGAGAAGATCATGCCACCGAAGTAGACATGGTAGAGAGGCTGGATGGAGCCTGTCTCGATGTACTTCTAGATGTAGCGATCAACCGCCTGGTCCGCGCTCTTCTTGTTGTGATCCCATTACAGCTTGGGCTTCAGGTACGAGGGAAGCTCCCTCACCTTCATCCCCTTGATCTCGTTGTAGAACGCTCGCAGCGCCATTGGAGCACCGCCATAGCTCAAATCCACAACCACATAATCGAGATAACCCAAAAGAGGCGGACTTTGCGGATCCACGACCCCAGTTTCCGATCTGAATTCGAAAATTCTCATATTTAGATTCATATTCGGGTCGTATGTTTCTTACGGGACTTGGATTTGGGCATTCAGTGAGATCCGATCCGATAGCAATCTGCGCTTTCACGAATCGTTTGTGTATTTGACGGATTTTGCCTCGCTGGCGGCAACTACGGTGCATCAGCCCGTGTTCCGAAACGTGGACGGTGGAGATCAATTGTGACGTGTCGGGCTTGACTTATTATAGCTGCTGCCTGAGGGAACAACATACCACTCAACTCGCTCCCTATCTCGTCTCCGCGAAACACAATCTTTCCATTTTCCCTTCGGCAATGGCGGAAGAACCCCAAACCGATCGCTCTCATCCCCATCCGACACCTCCAACCACGAATAGCGCTGTTACACCTCAGGTGCGTGTAATCGTTTGGATCCCTTCGACACCGCCCATGGCTTGGCCGTCTCTTTTTGATTCATTTGCTGGATCGGATCGGTTTCGTTAGAGGTAGGGTTTGTGTCGGCCGATATGTGGGTAAAACACGATTATTCTGCTTTCTTGCCCACTTCGGAATTTTATGATTATACGTCTCGCTTCCATTCGTTCAACTCTGCGTTTGGTGACTTTGGTCCTGAGAATCGACATCTGGGCTTCTTGTGTTTTCTCTGAGTCATTGGTTTATAAGTGGAGTTTGGAAGCGTTAAATATTTAGTCTTTTTCATCCCTTTTCTCGTTACATCTCGTTTGTGATGGGTGTGTCATTCGGGAATATATGAGCCATATGGGCGGTAAGTAACCATCTGAAGCGAAGTGATAATTTCCCCTCTTCTCGAGGAAAATATAATATATCAGCTTGTGCAAATTCTTCAACGTAGATGTTAAAGTCGGATTTTTTTTTAGTGCACATCTCTTTTCTGTGCACTATTAATTGCATTGGAGAAATTAATTCCTCTAAGAAGGGCCCAATTATTTTGTCTTTTGATGGTTACTGACCTCGTATGTATTGGCAATTCAGGTACCTGGTATTTCTGGCTTCCAGGTGTCTCCACTCATTTTGCCTGGAATGCTTCCTATCCAAAATCCAGATTACAATGAACATGGATCAGGAATTTATGCTATTCCATATCTTCCATACACGAGGCCAATGGCTGGGTTTTCTCCTGATACTCTCATTCCATTAAAGTATAACATACCAACGTACGCTTTTATTTCCTTCTGCTAAATCATATCATCTTTTCTTTTGGGTTTAATCAAATTGTAGGCATTTAAATCGAGTCTCTTTTAGTTTCTTAAGACTTCCCCCTGATATTTGTGTTGTTAAAAGCAAGGAACCTGGCTCACCTGTAAAGCCTCTGCAATGTAAAGATAATTGCCTAAAACTGGATACAAAATGAGGTGTAGCTTTGTCATGTTTGCATTCAATCAATAATTTTCAATTTCTGGATACAATGTTGAAGTTCTTCTTTGAGAAAAATGTACTTTTAAGCAGTATTGCCCATTTGATCCTTCATTAAACTTAAGTGCACACATAAACTTGAGAACATATTTTTGTTGAATTATTTTTCATTGTAATAGCTGATGCCTTTTCTGGTAATTTACTTTTGCCAATTTGTCAGAGGGTTTTCTTTTAGTTAGAACACTGTTACTGTTATTTTCCTTGCCGTTTTGTCCTTGGTTTTGGTGACATTAATCCAACTGTACCTTCTTTTTTCTGATTATCATTTGTCAATCCATCACATAAATCAATGTCCATCTTTTGAAATGTTTTCTGCAAGATACTGTTTCTTGAAAAGCAAGATATAAGAATGTGAAGAATGGACTATATTCAGTCTAAATATTATTAATTATACAATTGGTAACCATATAAATTTACATTGCTATTGTGCATTGGCAGGTTATTTAAACAGGTAGAGTATACAAACAGCATCCTTCTGCCTAAATAACTACCATGAAAATAGAACACCTATTGCTTTGCAGAATCATACCTTTTGCCCATTGACCACTTTATTATCACGATTTTGCTGAAGGATTATAAGTCTTATAATATTTACATACTTAGCTGAACAGAATTCATTTTTGCCTTTCTTTCATCTTAGAATCCTTCTGCTCCTTCTTCCCCCTTCTTTTCTCTTTTGAGGATCTAAAATCAGCTATGAATATTCAAAATCAGACAACTTCGGTCGCATTTGATTGATTCTGGTCAATTCCAACTTATTTCTGGCTATAAGGTTGACAAATCAATTACAACAGATCAGTTTTGGATGAGGAATCAGATGTACTGTGCTAAAATTGGCCAAAACTGCAACTATGCTTGTTGGTCTATGTGATAAACAGAGTGAAAGTATACTAGAAATAATAATGTGAACACATTCTTTTCTTATATCTTATGTGCATCTTTCAGGAGGCCAAGTTCTGGAGGAGCTAGTGATGAGCATGGGCAGGAAGCGAGGCAGCAACATGGTCCTCAAAGACAAGTAGCAGTAAGGAGATTCCACTTTGCATTTCAGCTTGACTTGGGTCTGATCATCAAGTTGGCGGCTATGGTCTTTCTTCTCAGTCAGGATGGATCATCGCAAAAGCTTGTTCTCCTTATTTTCTTTGCATCATTGGTTTATCTGTGAGATCAAATTCTTTCACTATAATACCTGGAATAGATTTTGTGCTTTCATTTGCCACAGTTTGCATTTAGTCCCAGTCAATCACCAACAATCTACAATCCTCTGGCTATTATCAGAAATGTAAATGTGATAGCAGAGTTTTGGCTGGTGTCTTAATAGCTTTTGTGGTGGATCATTTGTCTCAGCTTCTAATTTCTTTATGCCTTCCTAATTCATAGATATCAAACTGGAGCTCTTGCTCCTTTTATACAATGGCTTCAGCAAGCAGGTGCTCCTCGTCAATTGCAAGCTCCTATACGGCTACAGAATGGCCCTCCTGTTGGTCGTGATGGTCAGAATAATCCTCAACCTGGTACGCTCCTAAACCTGTGAAGAGTATGTTCCTTGATGTCCTCTCAAGTCTTAACTACTATTTTGCTTTTCTTCATCTCAAGCCATAACATCGTGCCAATGAGTTTTGGGAACATCACCTAAGTGAATCACTGAGAGAATTGTATTCATAGTACCAAATTTTCCTCTGTAGATTATGCAATTGCTACTTTGTGGATGGACCTCTATAGCAAATTCTGGAAAGCATGTAAATTTTCAAACAAAGTTGAGCTGGAACCATGTGTTTTTTCTGTACTAAAACATGTCATTTTAATGGCTGCAGTTGAAAATCATGGTGTTGACGATCAGAATCCGAACCAACCAGCTGAAAACCAGGAGCAACCAGATACCAATGACAACCATCCAGAACGTGAAGGACACGGAAACAATTTTTGGGGGGTGGTGAAAGAGATTCAATTGTTTGTTGTCGGGTTCTTGACTTCTCTTCTTCCAGGCTTCCATAACAACAATTAAGTTATTTCCATAAGTCTTTTCCAAACAATCAATAGGTTGTGATTATTTAGGTCTGAACATGAGCAAAAAGGGTAACTGAGAAGGTTAATGTGAGAAGGTTACCACTACCTTCATGTTTCTTCGAATTCAAGTGGATTCTTATGTCATGTGGAAAGTTTGATTTTGATTTTAACCGATACTGTGTATGATATCGGTTCGATGTGTATGATAGATATCACTTTGGAAAAGTTATAGGCCTCACTTGCAAACCATTGTGAAATGTCCCAACATTCAATCTAAAGTTGGGACAATAGTTATCTGAAATTAACCATGCAAACCCAATTAGAAGAGACAGCACAACAAAGGTTTGGTTTATGTTACTTGTGACCATTAGTGCAGTCTGTAGCGCTCACACTGTGAGCTTTGGCTTTTTGGATATATTGGATTTTGCAAAAAAACACCCTTTTTTCTATTTATATATAGTTGAATCAGTAGGTTTACTTGGGATTTTTGTCACGTGTCATTCGTGGAGGTGATCAAGTAGGACGCTTTTGGGTTGGGTCGAGGGCCACGTGGTGTTTTTAAAGTTCATAACTTATGCCTACGTAGGTAAGGCCCTCCCTTTTGGTTGGGTTGTGGGTGACAGGTTGGCTTCAAAGCGGTAAACAGGAAGGGAGGTCCATCCGGTTCTGAAGCTAGAAACGCACATGAAAAATGTGCGGCAAATGCCCATCTCACCCATGTAATGATAGAACGAGATCCTTTCGCTAGCCAAATGGAATGCTTGATAAAGCGTCTACCTAATAGAATTTAATATGCTTCTAACATCAACATGTGCAGCAACCCATCATTAGGTCTACTACTGCAAACAAGCTTTATTCTTAAGCCTCCTTAGAGGGAATAAATGAAAAGGTTTGTGCCATCCAATTAATTACTTCGACATCACAGGTATTCATGAAGTGAGTGGAGTGGGGGAAGCATTACTCTCTCTCACATTCTGCATTCTGGGCTTTTCTTATCAACTCAGATCAAAGAAACGACAGAATGGGATTTCGTGGTCATGTGGCTGAATCAATTGAGAGAAGAAGAAAATACTGCTCACACAACTGCAATCTTTTGAAGCTACATGATTCCAAAGTCACCAGCAGAGATGCATGTTTGTGATGACAAGAAGCTTGCAAATATCCCAAATAGATAGGAAAAAGGGGAAGTTGAACAACATTTTCTGTCCAAAGTTCAAATAACCAAAGAAGATAAGGAAAAATAAATTACATGGCATAGTGTACCACATTATAGCAGCCATCCCAAGCATACTGGAGCAATTCTGTGCCATCCCAAGTACCCCCAACAATCTTCCATCCTTTGTCAAGGACCAGATTGGCAGAATAGTATTACCAAAGCTTGAGCTTCACAATTTTACAAGGATTCTTACAAGATAAATGATTTCTCATTATCGAGAGAGATGTCGATCTGACCAATATCTAAAACCTTGCTCTGAATTAAAAATTCATCTACAACATTGTTAATATACAAGGATTAAGCTGCATTTCTTCATATCTTTCAAGTCGAAATTATATATTAAGTCAGAGACTACATCGAGCAAGAAAAGTATGAAATGAAAAGAAAAAGAAAATGCATAAGCAGAAGGTTTTAGTATATTACCTTCTCATCACTAGATCTTGTGACATGGTAATTTTCATCAATAGATTGCCAAGAACAATAACATCAGAAAGAGAATAACCACAACATATGTGATTAACACAATATTTAAAGAATAAAGGGGAGAAACCATACAGTTATATTCTTCAGTAGTTCATACGTCACTTGTGCAGCACGGTATGATTTTGGATGCCGCTTTCCTTCGGACGAGTATCCGACCGGTTTGCAATGCCAAAAAGGTCAATCATCTGCACGGTATGATTTTGGATGCCACTTTCCTTCGGACGAATCACCGACCAGTTTGCAATGCCAAAAAGGTCAATCGTCCGCAGGAATCAGAGATATTAAAACCCTGGAAACCACTAATTAAATTACCAGATACAAGCTGACAACACAAATGATCACATGTGCTGACAGTGAATTGAGTCGGCAGATAGTGTTTATCAGCATAACAGTTACGTCCATTAAAGCCTGGCTGTAAACTGTGAGCACATTTTCATGAGACTATTCTCCATTTTATTTTTCTAGATAAAAAGCAGAATGACATGTGAACCAGTTTTGAAGGCACTTAGTTATTCATGTGCATTAGAATAAAGTTGTCATGATTCCAAGACTGCAATCGCATCGATATAAACTAAACAAATACATAAACAAAAGAAGACCCTGGCAATTACTGCTCGAACAAAAAAGTTCCGTAAGGCAAATACATGGATATACTTTCATGACCAAAACTCACGTAAAGCCCAAGCTCTCATTTCCAATGAGAACACATAAAATAGTACATGTCATAGGTTTCAAAGCAACATGTAAAGTCATCTATATACTTTACATAACCGGTGATCTCATCGTTGCTTACCCTTTTCTTAAGCGTAACTATTACTGTATCAACGACATATGTGATTTTCTTCGTCACGAGAATGATTTTCAAGTTACCAAGTTACTCCGTATAATTTGAACTAACGAGACAATTGACATCAAGTATGTTATGTAAGAAATTTGAAAGCAATATATTTCTAACAAACAAAGATGTAGCATAAATAAATAACATACAGATTTTGTAGAAAAATAAACAATCAAGATATAGACTTCTATCTTGATGTGCTCCAACTATTTTTCTAGTAAGTTAGCGACACCCTCAATACGTGAAACGAAAGTTTCCAACAGACTTCTAGTGGGGATCGAGATTCAATCGATGTCTTAGTGTAACCTCGAGTGACTCGATCAATCATACCTAGCCCAAAAGGCAAGTAACTTTAGATGCTCACAACTTCTTATGATTCCCGTCCTGTTTGGCCTCTGAACCACTATAGCCTCGAGAGACTCGACCAACCATGATGTTCAGTTAAGTCATCACCATCATTATAAGATGAGTTTGATTCGATGATATACCCTCGAGGGACTCGACCAAGCATATCATGTCCTCAGGTCACCAGTGATATCTCAATGTCATAGGAAAGATATTGAATTGTGATATAAATGAGCCTTATGAGACTCGACTAACTCAACTTACATCGATAATTGATTCATACTTATAATGATGGAAGGCCATGTGGGTTAATATAATTATCTCATGTTGATCGACTTATTATTATCGAGAGAGGTGATTTTCATTTGGTCTCCTATAACATGTCACACACATATATATTTAATATATATCTACATCGCATGCAAATATATATACAAATCTAGTATGTGTACAAGCAATCACACATCATATGAGCAATCACATCAGATGATCATGGACTACATCCTAATGTGATCGAGCCCGAGACATTGGCCTAATGACTCACATCAAGATCTGTGTGCAATGGCACATCTCTATGCTTTGTGATCGTTCATCTTATCCTCGTTGGTTCCGTTAGTATCTTGACATATCTCCATGCTGTCACGAACGGTCGTCGCGCACCCGCAACAACTCCGTTCAACGAACCGTTCGTCGCTCACACCCGCATGTACAGCTGCTTGACAGCATATTTTCTCATGGTTTTGGGTCATTTTGCTTGTAAATATGTAAGTTCGAACAAGCTGCAGCGTTGCAAAGTGATCGCTCACCGAACCGAGCAAAACAGCCCCAAAATAGCCCAAAACGGCTCCGTTTTCGCGTGCCGCGGGAGGTGAGCGGAGTGCTGCCTCCGCTCACCAAAATGTCAGCCATCTCAGCACCTAGGAACCCCCCGGGTGGCACATGGCTGGATGGGGCTTCGGTTATATACCGGGCTTTGAACACTCTTTCGCAAGTTCGCACGTGACCTTTACGGGAACTTGGTTTTGCGCCCGGGACCAAGTGAGTGGCTGTTTGTGGGCTTGCAGCTGTTCATTCATCCTTGAAAGCCTTGTTTTTCTCCCTCTCCCTCTTTTCTCTTGTGCACACAAGGTGTTCGACGATTTGCTTGTAAAGCTTCCCTTTTCGCGAGACTTCGGGACTTGTCCGTTGCTCGTTCTTTCGATCTAACTTTCTTTCTCTTTTACAGGTCCTTCGGGACCTGCGAGAGGTTACAAAGTGGCTGATCCTTGCGGAGCAAGATCGCAAGGGCGAAGCGCGACTTAGGCAACGCAAGCTAAGTTCGAGTCTTTGGCCGCAAGGGTGCCTCACGCCTAAGGCAATTCCAGCTAAGGTCGTGACATTGTTGTATCAGAGCGGGCAAGCTCTTTGATCGAACAGCGAATGAACTTCGTAACTTCGCCATGGCAAAGCATCGTGGCGAATCAAGCAAGACGGGGCAAGCCGGAACCTTGCCCCAAGCAGCCGCATGTGGGCTGCATGTGCACACTCACTCTCATGCTGTTGGAGCCGCTCACGAGGATCGCGGCAGCGAACAGGATGAGCGAGAAGTTGGCAACTCTCCGCGAGCGGAGGAAGCGCAATCTGGTGCGCTAACTGGGAAAAAGAGTCATAAGGAGAGACTCACGACGGCGGAAACCCGCCTGGATGTTCTGGAAGCGAGCATGGAGGAACTCTACCATGGCCAACAAAGACTTGTTGGGGTAGAGAGCTCGCAAGAAGAAGCGGAGTCCAGGATCGACAAGGTCGAGGCCCTAGTCGACCGACTGTCTGATGACACCAAGGACTCCGTGCAGCACTTACAAGATGTTGTGGCGGAACTCACCGCAAAGGTGGCCATGCTTACAAGAACGCTAAATGCGGGAGGAGGCAACACCCGCGCTGCACCGCCACAAAATTTGAGGGCACCTGAGCCCCATGGATATGGAGGGGCCAGAGATGCCAAGGAGCTCGAGAACTTTCTGTTCGACATGGAGCAATACTTCCGAGCTACGAGGCCCGATTCTGAAGATACCAAAGTTTCTATAGCAACAATGTATCTGAATGGAGATGCGAAACTTTGGTGGCGAACTCGTTGGGAGGAAATCCAACAAGGTCGGTGTCGAGTCGACACATGGGAAGACTTGAAGCGGGAGTTGAGAACTCAGTTCCTACCGGAGAACACAGAGTTCGTCGCAAGAAGGAAGTTGAGACAACTCCGCCAAAGTACCACCATCCGAGACTATGTGAAGCAGTTTTCTGCACTAATGCTGGACATACAAGACATGTCCGAGAAGGACAAGTTGTTCAGCTTCCTTGATGGTTTGAAACCATGGGCTCAACAGGAGTTGAATCGAAGGAATGTTACCGATGTAGTCGGGGCAATTGCAGCTGCAGAAAGGCTTACCGACTTTGTTTCCTCTGAAGACCCAGCGAGAAGGAAACAATCTTTAGGCAATCGCCCTCCAAAACATTCTCGAGGGAAGAAGCTCGGGGGCGAACAGAAGAAGAAGAGCTCCCACAAAGGGCCAAACCCGAAAGGCAAGGCCTCAAAACCTAGAGGATGCTTCTTGTGCGGAGGACCGCATATGGTAAGGGAGTGCCCACAAAAACAAGCACTCAATGCATTGACGGCTTCCATCCACCCTCCCCGATCGGACAAGGGCAAAGCTGTCGCCCTTAGCTCAAGCAGTTCTGAATCCAGTAGCGACGATGAGGAGTCGCAAGGACCCCAAATGGGAGCAATGCGTTTGCTGAACGCTATGCGGGGTCAAGTGGGGGAGAACATGAAGACGAAGGCACAAAAAGCAGGAAGTAGCGAGCTGATGTATGTGGACATTAAGCTAAATGGCCAAACGACCTGTGCAATGGTGGATACGGGCGCTACCCACAACTTCATAGCTGATCGCGAAGCACAGCGACTTGGGTTGACCTTGGAGAAGAGCCCAAGCCGAATGAAAGCGGTGAACTCGGAGGCCAGGCGAATCTCCGGGTTGGCGAAGGGTGTTCCTATCAAAATCGGGACTTGGAGCGGAAACACCAACATGATGGCCGTGCCACTGGACGACTTCCAAGTGATTCTTGGAATGGAGTTTATGCACGCGGCGAAGTTGGTGCCGATGCTGTTCTTGAACTCCCTATGTATGATGGGAGGCGATGACCCCTGCATGGTTCCCGTCTCTCGGAGAGGAACCAAGGAGCCCCAACATATTTCGGTGTTACAATTGAAGAAAGGGGTGCGAAAGGGCGAACTGACATTCGTGGCTGCTATGAAGCTAGAGTCACTCAACGAAGAGGCCATTCAAGAACCTGCTGTGGTGGCGAACATCCTGAAGGAGTTCAAAGACGTTATGCCACCCGAGTTGCCGAAGACTCTTCCACCACGCAGAGGCGTGGATCACAGTATCGAGCTGGAGCCAGGAGTGAACCCTCCAGCGAGACCACCCTACCGCATGCCCCCGCCAGAGTTGGCAGAACTCAGAAAGCAGTTAGGTGAACTGCTAAGTGGTGGTCTCATCCGCAGCTCAAAAGCACCTTTCGGAGCTCCAGTTCTCTTCCAGAAGAAATAAGATGGGAGCCTCCGATTATGCGTCGACTACCGAGCCCTCAACAAAGTAACAGTGAAGAACAAGTATCCCATCCCGCTCATTGCGGACTTGTTCGATCAATTGGGCAAGGCGAAGTATTTCTCAAAACTCGACCTTCGGTCGGGATATTGGCAGGTGCGCATTGCTGAAGGCGACGAAGCAAAGACTACTTGTGTGACCAGATATGGAGCGTTTGAGTTCATGGTGATGCCTTTTGGCTTAACCAACGCTCCGGCCACATTCTGTACTCTCATGAACCAGCTATTCAAGGAGTATTTGGATAAGTTCGTGGTCGTCTACTTGGACGATATCGTCGTCTACAGCCAAACGCTCGAGGAGCATGTCAAGCACCTTCGGACGATTTTCAAGGTTCTCAGGGAGAACACGTTGTTCGTAAAAAGGGAGAAATGCTACTTTGCTCAAACTGAGATCCTATTCTTGGGGCATCGAATCGGTGATGGCTCCATTCGGATGGACAAGTCGAAGGTGCAAGTAGTTGCGGAATGGCGAACTCCAAAGAAGGTGCTAAAGTTGAGATCCTTCCTTGGTTTCGTCAACTACTATCGACGCTTCATTGCCGGGTATTCGAAGCGGGCAACCCCACTGACGGAGTTGCTGAAGAAGGAGCAGCCTTGGAAGTGGTCGGACAAATGTGAGATAGCATTCCAAGACCTGAAAGCTGCTGTCCTAGAAGAACCAGTGCTAAAATTGCCAAACTATGGAGAGCCCTTTGAAGTCCACATAGATGCTTCGGACTTCGCTATTGGAGGAGTACTCATGCAGGAAGGTCATCCGGTGGCCTACGAGAGCCGCAAACTCAACGAGACCGAGAGGCGGTATCCAGTGCATGAGAAGGAGATGACAGTAGTGATTCACTGTCTACGAGTTTGGCGACACTACCTTCTCGGGTCGCGATTTGTGCTGAGGACAGACAACATCGCCCTGAGTTATTTCCAAACTCAGAAGAAGCTCTCCCCAAAGCAAGCACGGTGGCAGGACTTCCTGGCTAAATTTGATATGGCAATGAAATACAAGCCCGGGAAGGCGAATGTCGTGGCCGATGCGCTGAGTCGGAAAGTGGAATGCGTGAATGCTGCACAACTGGAGGGCAGAGGCCAAGCAAGTCAGTTACACTCCAACTTCCTTTCCCGAATCAGAGATGGACTGTATAGTGATCCCCAGGCAGTTATCATGATGCAGCTCATCAAAGAAGGCAAGGCACGACGATTTTGGGTCCAGGAGGGACTTGTTTACACAAAAGGGAATAGGGTTTATGTTCCCCGAGTGGACAATTTAAGGCGTGAACTCTTAAAAGAGTGTCACGATTCCCTTTGGGCTGGACACCCCGGCATTCACAGAACGTTGGCTCTCGTGGAGAGGGTCTTCTACTGGCCAAAGATGGGGATTGATGTGGAGGAGTATGTTCGAACATGCCTTACTTACCAACAAGACAAGGCGGAGCAGCGGAAGCCGGTGGGACTTTTGGAGCCGTTGCCCATACCAGAGAGGCCATGGGAGAGCATTTCCTTAGACTTCATATCAAGCTTGCCACCTGTAGGGGGACTTGGATCGATACTCGTGGTGGTCGATCGGTTTTCAAAGTATGCAACTTTCATTGCTGCTCCCCTACATTGTTCAGCTGAAGAGGCGGCCAAACTAATGATAAAGGGTGTAGTGAAGTATTGGGGAGTCCCACACAATATCATTAGTGATCGTGATGCTCGGTTCCTTGGACGATTCTAGACCGAGCTATTCAAATTGTTGGGGTCAAAGTTATACTTCTCTACAAGCCTCCACCCCCAGACGGATGGCCAGACTGAAAGAATAAATTCGCTCTTGGAGCAGTATCTCCGGCACTACGTGAGTGCCAATCAACGAGATTGGGTGAAGCTGTTGGACATCGCCCAATTCTCCTACAATTTGCAGCGGAGCTCTGCATCCAACAAGAGCCCCTTCGAAATTATCACAGGACAACAACCGTCAACTCTGCACACTATGGCAATTGGGTTTACTGGGAGTAGTCCATCAGCCTATCATTTCGCAAAGGAGTGGCATCGAAATGCCGATATTGCGCGAGCTTACTTGGAGAAGGCGGCAAAACGGATGAAGAAGTGGGCAGACTTGGGAAGGCGACCACAAGAGTTCAAAGTTGGCGATTTGGTGTTGGTAAAGCTCCAACCAGCATCACTCCAATTCTTCAGGAACAGAGTTCACAAAGGATTGGTGTGTAAGTATGAAGGGCCCTTCCCAATTATCAGCAGAGTAGGCAATGTTTCTTACAAGTTGCAGCTGCCGGCGTGGTTCAAAATTCACAACGTTCTTCATGCCAGCAACCTGAAGGCCTACCATTCGGATCTGCAAGATGCTTCTCGAAGTGTTCCAACTCGGCTTCCTCCCATCACAGCCTCCTACGAGAAGCGAGTGGAAACCATTCTGGCGGATCGTAAGATAAAGCTACCCAGCGGAGCGGAACAGACAGAGTACTTGGTGAAGTGGCGAAAGCTTCCCCGAACTGAAGCCAGTTGGGAGCCTGAAGATGCCCTGCGACATGAAGAAGAAGTCATCAACAACTACCAACAAGCGTCGACGAGGGCGTTGACAGTTTAAGTGGGGGAGAATGTCACGAACGGTCGTCGCGCACCCGCAACAACTCCGTTCAACGAACCGTTCGTCGCTCACACCCGCATGTACAGCTGCTTGACATCATGTTTTCTCATGGTTTTGGGTCATTTTGCTTGTAAACATGTAAGTTCGAACAAGCTACAGCGTTGCAAAGCGATCGCTCACCAAACCGAGCAAAACAGCCCCAAAACAGCCCAAAACGGCTCCGTTTTCGCGTGCCGCGGGAGGTGAGCGGAGTGCTGCCTCCGCTCACCAAAATGTCAGCCATCTCAGCACCTAGGAACCCCCCGGGTGGCACATGGCTGGATGGGGCTTCGGTTATATACCGGGCTTTGAACACTCTTTCGCAAGTTCGCACGTGACCTTTACGGGAACTTGGTTTTGCGCCCGGGACTAGGTGAGTGGCTGTTTGTGGGCTTGCAGCTGTTCGTTCATCCTTGAAAGCCTTGTTTTTCTCCCTCTCCCTCTTTTCTCTTGTGCACATAAGGTGTTCGACGATTTGCTTGTAAAGCTTCCCTTTTCGCGAGACTTCGGGACTTGTCCGTTGCTCGTTCTTTCGATCTAACTTTCTTTCTCTTTTACAGGTCCTTCGGGACCTGCGAGAGGTTACAAAGTGGCTGATCCTTGCGGAGCAAGATCGCAAGGGCGAAGCGCGACTTAGGCAACGCAAGCTAAGTTCGCGTCTTTGCCACACGGGTGACTCGCGACTTAGGCAATGCAAGCTAAGTTCGAGTCTTTGGCCGCAAGGGTGCCTCACGCCTTAGGCAATTCCAGCTAAGGTCGTGACAATGCGTCATAATCATTCGTCTCGGTCTCGTGGATCCCGCTATCATCTCTATGCTCTCGCTGCACCTCTTTACGTAATTACAACATAATCATAGGCACGTAGGCCCGACAATAAACAAGAAAAAAAATAGAAACTCATAGGCCTTTAATAATAATAATAATAATGAATCACATATATACATTACATCACACAACCTATGATCATCTGTCTACATCATATACATACCACTATATAGGACTATTAGATAAATAATAATAGTTAATTAAAACTTTTAATTAACTAATATTTTTTTAAAATTCAAGACATGTAGAGAATTTTTTGAATTATGAAGGGTATTTAGGTAATTTGGATAGAAAGGATAAAACTCGAAATTTCTGAAATTATGAGGAGCAAAACTATCATTTGTCTTAAAAAACCCTAATCCCTTCCTTCTCCCTTACTGTGTTGCGGCCACCGCTACACTACGGACGGTGGCCACTACAACAGGGAGAAGGCACTGCTCGTGCTCGTGGATGGCTTGCCCGTGGGCAGGAGCCACTGTGGCAGGCGCCCTTGCGAACAGGTCACCCACGGGCGAGCGTCGCCTGTTGGGGCTCGCTCGTGGGCCCAATGCTCGCAGGCGCCACCATTGTGGCTGCCACTACAGGCAGCCTTGCTTGCGGGTGCCCAACTCACTAGTGGCGCCTATTGTAGGTAGGCCGCCGGCAGTAGCCTGTCGGTCGCCAACCCCTTGCACACATATGGCAACCAAGGCTGCCATCTGCGAGGGCAATAATAGTTGCTGCATTTTCTCGCTGTTATGTCAAAAAATTTGACATCAAAAGCCTTTCTAAAACACAACACACATAGTTCAAAATCAATCTTTTGCATAAACAACCAGGTTTTGATATCACTATATTAAAATCTAGGAGTGACATCTCATGCACAACAGAAGAATATAAAACAAAAATCCTAAATTTTCTGAAAGGTGTTCACTATCGTATAGGTGTACAAAAACCCATAAAACTGAAAACCACATGTGAGATAGTTATATTACCTAAGGAGATCATATATCCCTAAATCCCTACAGATTTGTGGGAGAGGATGAAGGAGGTCAAGTGTCCTCCTCTCTAGCGGTGATCCACATAGTATGAGCTATAAAGATGCTCTTTAAATCACTATCTAAATCTTCACACTTGCTATCTGAGGAAAAGAAGGGGAGAGGAGAATAGGAGGTAGTAATCAAGAAGCATAACCTATGGCCATTTGGTTCTCTCTTATTTATAGATGCTCATTGTTAACTTAACCTTAATGGATCCTACCTTATTGGATACTAGATTTTCATTCAATTACCCAAACCTATTAAATTAGTAGATCTCTATCCAATAATATCTCATTGGCTCTTATTGGATCTCATCCACATAATCCAATAATTTAAGATCTTATCGGATATCCAATAAGATAGAGGCTCTAGAGAATATCTCATATCCGAACATCCACTCATCGCAATACCTGCCATAAGTGTGTGACCCTATGACCCAATATCGAGTTGGACATGAGTTATACCTATCGGAACTTCTTTTAGCTCAGTGAATTATTATTTCCATAATAATTTACTCAACTCATCGACTATAAATGTACTAGGCCACTATGTCATAGTCTCCAAATGATACGGGGGAATCCAATCAATTGGACTTGTCTGTCCTTAATTACCGTGTACCTATAGTTTCTCATCTATCTAATACCCTAAAGACCGTATATTATGCATGATGCTATTAGACCCATATAGTTTCTACTCGAATCTCTCTCTAATCGGATTTTCTTGAAGAACTCTTTCTCTCTCAATCCGAATAACCCTGACTAGGGATCTATCTAAGCAAGAATACATGGGATAATCCTCTTTTGACATCGAAAGTGAAAAATCATCTATCGACACTCAATTGCCTTCGTAAGATTGACTATCATTCATGAGAACCAATTGTGCAAGATCTGAAACTTCCAAACCTATAAGTACTCATACAATATATATTTAGTGTCTCAAGTCTAAGAACCAAATACATAATTGGGATGATGGAATCACTATCTAATATCAGGTATCATTAATCATCTACTATTTTATAAGCAAATCAATTAGTAAACTCATTCTTCAATGAGCACCTACACTGTATCCCTAGTGTCCCCATATGAATAGTTATGAGATCAATCATCTTTATGAATGAGTATATAGTCCACTAGTCTTTAGGGTCTGTGTTTAAAGGCGAATCGATCTCATTAGCATGATCTCTTTACAATCCGATTCTCATTGTATAGATCCATGGACATTAATATATATATATATATATATATATATATATATATATATATATATATATATATATATATATATATATATATATATATATATATATATATATATATATATATATATATATATATATATATATATATATATATATATATATATATACACACACACAATAAGTAATTTAAAGTGAGAAAATACTATAATAATAATAAACAAAAAGATTACGTGTCATGTCACACGTGTCATTACTAATGTGATTGGCTTGTAGGACACCTATGACTAGTAGCAGTTACTTCTCTTCAAGTACATTTTGAATCCAGTGGTATCTGACACCTATTAGAATGAAAAATTAGGTTCTTACATAAATGGATGGTGCTTTGGCTGTCATAATGCACTATATAATTTTTCTATTTTAGCCCTAATTCTTGAAAGAATTCTTTCATCTATAATATTTCTTTGTAAACCTCTATAGTAGCAATATATTCCGCCTCTATGGTAAAGAGAGCATACATCTTTGTAATTTGGATTGTCATGACATAGCTCTCCCTATAAAAGTAAGTATAAAACATAATGTGGATTTTCTTGTATCTATATCTCTTGTCATATCTGTATCTGTATAACATGTCAACATAAGTTGTCCACCTCCAAAGATTAAACAAACTTTAGAGCTCCCTTTGAGATATCTAATGATTTACTTCATTACTACATAGTGCTCTTTGCTTAGATTTATAAAAAATCTTCTAATAACACCCATTGCATATATAATGTCTAGCTTTGTACATATCATTACGTACATTAAACTTTCAACTACTGAAATATAAGGAACCTTTTGCATTTTCACATTCTCCTCATTACTTACAGACTCTGCTCTGAGTACAACTTAAAGTGACTTGAAAGAGAAGAACCAACTAGCTTTGCATAGCTCATATTGAACCTTTCCAATACCTTCTTGATGCATTTCTCTTGTGATAACTAAATCTTCTTGTGTTTTTTATCATAAAAAATCTGCATACCTAGTATTTACTTTGTTAGCCTTATGTCCTTCGTTATAAAGGACTCACTCAATTTCTTCTTTAACTTATCAATCATAGACATTATTTTTCCAATGATAAGCATATCATCAACATAAAGTAAGAGAATAATAAAATCTTCACTAAACCGTTTGATGTATTCACAATGATTTGAAGTCATTATTTTATATTCATTTTCAGTCATAAATGAATCAAACTTTTTGTACTACTATCTTGGAGCTTACTTCAGCCCATATAAACTCTTTATCAACTTGTAGATAAAATTTTCTTTACATTTGATTTTAAAGCCTTCTAGTTACTTTATATAAATTTTCTTCTCAAAATCACTATGAAAAAAAGCTATTTTCATATCTAACTACTCAACCTCCAAGTCCAAGCTAGCAGTAATACGAAGAGAAACATGAATAGAAGATATTTTAACAATAGAAGAAAAAAATCTCTTCAAAGTCAATACATTTCTTTTGACCAAAGTCTTTTATAACCAATCTATTTTTGTACTTTGGTTGAGAATAATGTTCTTGATTCTTCAAGGCCTTCATTTTCTTTAGTAGTTGCACCAAATCATAAGTGTGGTTCTTCTGTAGAGCAGCCATCTTTTCCTACATAGTAATTAACCATTTCTTTTTCTGCTCACTTTCAACTACTTCCTGGTAATTCTTTGGTTACCTGTATTAGTAAGCATCACATACTCATTTGTAGAGTATATTCTGGAAGGTTGACATTGTCTGGAAGATCTTCTCAACTTAGGTTCTACGGGAAGTTGCTCTCCAACTTCTTCTTGCTCAATATGTCTTGTAGGTATATCAACATTATGCTCTACACCATCTTTTTGCACATCTCTCCCATCACCCTAATATACTAGAGGAGTAACTAGATCACAATCTACTAATCCTTCTGTATAATTCTTGGTTGGTGTCTTCTTCTTTAAATCCTTAAGGGTTTGATCATCAAAGAAGATCACATCTCTGCTTCTAAATATCTTTTATTTTTTTGGATCTCAAAGCTTGTAACCAAATTGATTATGTGAGTGGTCATAAAAAATATATTCTTTTGTCTTATCATCTAGCTTGGACCTCTTATTGTTTGAAACATGTGTAAATATATGACAATCAAACACTCTCAAATGCCTATAGGAAATATCTTTCCTTATCTATACATGCTCTATAAGATCACCATCTAGGGCTGTACAGGGTGATGAGTTGATAAATATCAACTATAGTCCTCAAAATCTCATCCTAAAATTCTTTTAGGTAGCTTGGCCTATGAAAACATACATCTGATCTTTTCCATGATAGTGTGGTTCATCATATCTACAACTGTATTATGTTAAGGTGTACTAAAAACTATCATCTTATGTTGGATGTCATATGACATACAATAATAATTAGACAATTATATGTACTCACCACCATTATATAATCTTATGTATTTCAATTATCTTTTTGTCTCCCTTTCAACTCTAGCATAAAACTCTTTAAAGACGTTAATAATTTAATATTTAGTATATTGAATCTTAGGTTTTGATGATAAAATCAATTGATGAATTAATAATCTAATCCATATGATGAGATAAGTGATACGGGACTAACTACAATCATAAAAAAGGTAAAATGATTAAAGAAAAATCAAATATTGGGCCAAAGTCAATGATCGGGCATCGGGCTGGATGAATCAGGGGATACACTGAAGGATTAGATGATGCAGTGAAAGCTCATAGAGAGTTTACCGAAAGCTCGCCAGAAGATCGTCAGGAGTTCGTCGAAAGTTTAGGAGAGTTCAGTTGAACAATGAACATGCCATACAACTTAGATTGCTTGTATAATAATTATTTTAGCCTTACCTATCATAGTTAGGACTTTATTTTAAGTTAGTTTTGGGAAAAATCATACTAACTCAATTATGGGCCAATTGGGCCCAAAACATAGCTAAATTAAGTCGATTAGATATCCCATTCAGTTACTTGGAGCCACGTCAAGCGGTGGCACTGTACAGACTAGGTGGTAAAACCGCTTGAGGCTTGGCCACCTAAGTGGTCTGGGCAGGTAGTGGTATCGTCAATAGTTAATGCTGCCAGACAGTGGTACTACTAGAGCCCAATCTTCAAGGCTTTGTCACTCGGTGGTGATACTTCTCAATACTAGCGGTAGTACTGTCAGTACCTTGGAAACCTAGGATGATATACCTTTTGACTCCATTTTTAAAGCAATTGGGGCCTATAAATACTCTACTCTTTCCTACATGAAAGAGCACAAAATGTGTGAACAGAAGTCTTGAGATTTTGAGTTGTAAAAGTATTGAAAAAATGTCAAGTGTCCTCTTCCTTCTTTAATTTTATTATTATTTTAAGAGAGGTGTGAGGCTTGTAAATGTTGTCTTCGTAGTATAGATCCAAACTTTCTTGAAAAAGTCATCCATAAAGTAATAAAGTAAAGTACACCACTGATGCCAAAACATTAATAGATCCACCATGAATTTTTGTTCTAAAAAAACTATATACATCTGTATAAACATCATCCAAGACATACATTTTTCTAGACAAAACAGGACTAGCAAAGGAAACTCTATGTTATTTACTAGCCAAACAACCAATACAAGAGTTTAGACGTGTACCTTTGAGGTCTGACAATACCTCTCTCTTGGAAAGAACTTATAATCCCTTCTCGCTCATGTGTCTCAATCGCCTATGTTACAGCTCTATACTAAAATCTTTCTCTGTAGTATTCAATAGCTCACTACATACTTTAGCCTGCAATCTATATAAAGTATAACATTTCTTCCCATTAGCTATAATAAGATAACTCTTACTGAGCTTCTATTGCCCTCTATGAAATATGCTATCAAAATCTTCATCATCTAGTCTTACAACTGAAATTAAACTTAGCCTCAAATCAACCATATACTTCATATCCTTAAGCACAAACTTGCAGCCAATGTTAGTTTTTATATAGATATCACCCATGCCGATGATATATGCCATGCCATAGTTGCTAATTTTGACAATATTAAAATTTTCAGACCTATAGGTAGCAAAGAACTCCCTCCGTGGTGTAGCATGATAAGAAGCACCCGTATCAATAACCTACTCAAAATCGTAACACATAAAAGAAAAAAATATCATCAGAAGGAGACAAAATCAAATAATCACCACCCTACACTATACCTATGGTATTATCTTTTAATTTTGTAGGCTCTACTTCATTTTTCTTTTTCTTATTCTTCTTAGGTTGCTTGTATTGATTCTTGTAGTGTCCTTTCTCATTATAGTTATAGTAAATAATATCTTTTCTTGATCTTGACTTGCTTCTACCCATGTGTAAACCATTTTTATCCTTGGATTTTGACCTTCTTATGTTCTCTGAGATAAGTGCTCGTGAATCAATTTAAGATATTGCTGAATTCTTTTTTCTCAACTCCTCATTCAACAAACTGATTGTTATTTGACTCATGATGATAACACCATCTAGTGCATAATTACTGAGGGAAACCACTAGTATCTCCCAACTTTTTGGTAACAGAGAAGTAACAATGCCTACAACTCATCATTAAAAGATATTTTCATAGAAGATAACTGGTTAGTGATACTTTGCATTTCATTCAAATGCAAGGTAATAGAAGCACCCTCTTTATATTTCAGGTTCATAAGTTTTTTGATCAAGAAAACATTGTTGCTAGTCATTTTTCATTCGTAGAGACCTTCCAATTTTTTTCAAAGAGAGTATGTAGAACTTTCAATATAAACATGGTGAAAGACACTATCATTGAGCCACTATTGAATAAACCCGATCATTTTTCAATCTAACTTCTTTCACTCATCAGCTATCATAATTATGAGCATTGCACTATCCCCTTGCAAAGGTCCATACAAATCCTTGCAATATAAAAAATCTTTCATTATTGGTTTTCATATCATCCAATTGTTTCCGTTCAAACTAATCATGCGAGAAACACTTCCAACCTCTATGTTCGAATATAAAAATTAAATACTATCAAAAACCTTGCTCTAATATCAATTGATGGGATAAAAAGAAAACTTTGTATATGAACAAATACAAGCAAGCCTTAACACAGAGCAGAATTAAATGACAATCATAATCAAATAGGATACCAAGATTTAGTGGAAAACCCTTCCAACATGAAGGGTAAAAACCATAAGGTAAGTCAGAGAAAATCCACTATAAAAATAATGAATATATAAATCTGATAGTCTTTTGTCCAAAACCCAAACAATAATCATAAGAGAATAACTAGGATATAAGGATTACATTAGTGTGCATAATATCTAAAATATTCCCAAGTAATCACAACAATAATCTACTCTAAATCTGATTTAATCTAAGATAAAAACACTATATAGATGATTGAGAACAATCTCTATCTTATCCTTTTTTTTTTTTTTCCTTTCCTTCTCTTATTTTTCTGCCCTTTCCTTTTCTTTTACTGAACCACGTTACTATAGTTTTTTTCGCAACTGCCGCTGCCATCTTTTTTTGCCCTAGCTGCCACACGTATGAGTTAGGGTTTAGATTAGAAAAAAGTGGGTTGTGGGTTACGAAAGCCCACTATAGGCTGAGCTAATGGGTTATCTACCCAATAAATTTAAGATTTTCAACAGGAGGAGCAGGATAAGAAGCTAGAAAGTCCACTCTCAAATCAACGGTAACGGTGAAAAGGTAAGCAGTAAGAAATTCTTACTTCAATTCAAATGAAGTTGAATGAGTATAGTTCAAGTGGAGAGTAAGGATCAGGAGAGGCTAAAGGGGGCTAAAAAGAAACAAAATGAGTATAGTTCCTTTCTAGGTATGATAGAGAAAGGTAACTAATAGTGCTATTACGTTGCTCATCCTATTTGCTCGTTGAATTTCAGAATTAATGTAAGGGTATGCTCCCTATGATAGAATTTAGTGCTATTACCCATACGAAATAAGTCTTATTCACCACACTATTTATTATAGAATTTAGTAATCAATCATGTGCTTTTATCGAAAGTCAGAATTGAATTCAAGGGAAGAAACAGAATCATGAGCTCCCTATGATAGAGTGATATAAGTAACCAACCATATGTGCTCGTTATACGGAAGTCATTATCAGAAAGCTTTCACAGGGCTCCAAATTGACATAGAGAGCGACCTTAGGCGACGTATCTTCGGTTTCATCTTAGAGGCTTACTTTCATCACTCCGGTTAATAAACCACCTAGCTGAAAACAAACCTTTTCTTTTAAGGCTGGATTCCTTGCTTGCATCATATCATGCAAATAAGGCATTAGAGAGCCCTTTCTTTCTCTTCCTCCGGCGAATAAAGGAAGAGATTCCAACTATGCTGCCCTCTAACGATAGGACTTGAATCCGAGCTCCTAGACAAAAGCTTGAAGACAGTGAAAGTCAGCATTTTATGGAATTCTATTTCATAGGATCCACCGCAAGCCAACATTCTGGCATAAGCTTGAGCGCGCATGATGCGTTGTTCATACACACACTTAAGCAGCTGCCCTAACACACACACACACACTTTTTTGTTTATGCGCAGCGCCAACATGCTAATGCACTCCCTGCTCCATGTTACATGCAACATCAGGTCATGGAAGCATGGGCAATTGGCGTGCGATGCAACTGCCAGTACTATCTATGCATGTTGTGTACCAGGTTCTTAAGTAGCTATATCAAACAATTCTGAATGAAAGTGGATTGTGTGACTGTAATGTCGTAGTTTTGCCAATAGACCATTAGCACATCTAAGTTTTCTCACTGCTAAGCAGCATATTCTTGCAAACAAGAGAGAGATAGCTAGTCTTTTGAGCAGCATCTTAAGGACCAACGACGATCCCATCCTAAAAAAGTAGGCTTATCGCCTATTGCTCTTCTTCCTATTAATCTAATCGACTCATCCCACATCCCCCTACTTAATTTTTCTTTGCAATCGTAACCCTCTTATTGATAGCTATGAAACAAATCGAATTCAGGGAGGATGACAAACAAGAAGAAAGAACCAACCCCAACTCCACCCTGCTGCCTCTCTTCCACTTAGAAAAAAGACGAGGGAAAGACAAACATTAGGAAAAGCTCCTAGAAAGAAGGATCCCCGACTCCACTCATGACAGGGGGAATAAGAACGAGTAGGTAAAGGTAATGCATGCCTCTGACTCTTGTTCTAGTTCTGTATAGTATAAGAAGAGGTAATAGTAGTAGCCTGCCAACCGTGCTCTTTCAGCAGTATTGGTAACCCTCCGATCCCCTTGTTGTTAGGATCGAGAGCACTAAGAGGGGGGGGGTGAATTAGTGCAGCAGAAATCTTATATTAATTTAAAAACCAAAAGCTGCGTTCGTTCAAAAACTATTATGATGCAAAAGCAAATTCTCAGTTTGTATCTAAGTGCAGTTTGCGTCTAAGCGCAGATTGCGTTTAAGCGCAGTTTTGCGTCTAAGCGCAGTTTTGCGTCTAAACTCAGATTTACGTCTAAATGCAGATTTACGTCTAAACGCAGTTTTACGTCTAAACGCAGTTTTACGTCTAAACGCAGATTTACGTCTAAACGTAGATTTACGTCTAAACGCAGATTTACGTCTAAACGCAGTTTTACGTCTAAACGCAGTTTTACGTCTAAACGCAGATTTACGTCTAAACGCAGTTTTACGTCTTAGACGCAGATTTACGTCTAAACTTTGAAACTTGTTTGTATACTCGCAGAAGGCAGTATGCAGTTGAAATCAAGACGTAAACGTGAACTGAAATCTGATGATTGAGCGAGGAAAGCCGATTTACGTCTGAATACAGTTTTACGTCTAAATGTTGAAACTCGTTCGTAAAATCGTAGAGGACAGATTGCAGTTATTAATAGGATTAAAATGTAAGCGTAAACTGCAAAGAAGCTCGTTCGTAAAAGCACGGAAAACAGTTCTGCAGAATCAAACGTAAACGTAAACTGTAAATACGAATTTACGTCTGAATGCAGTTTTGGAAGAACTGCACTTAGAACTTGTTCGTGAAAGCGCAGAGAGCAGTAGTGATGAGGGAGGTTTGCAGTAATGATAAAGTGCTCGAAAATAAACGCAAACCAGAGATTTAGAGTGGTTCGGTCAGCCTTGACCTACTCCACTTTTGGCTTCCTCCACCGATGAGGTTGCCGACGTCAACTAGGTGCCTTCCTTCAATGGGCGAAGGCCAAACTTCCCTCTTACAATTTCTCTCCTTTTGACAGGCTTAGGAGACAACCTTTACAGACCTTTCTCTCCTCACTTTACAATCAAAAACTTGAAGAACAGAAGGAGGAGACTTAAAGGCTTTACAACACTTTTGAGCTCTTAGAATCACAGAAAAGATCAAGATTTCGGTATAGGTCTGTATCTTTTCAGTGCTGAATGGGTGGGGTATTTATAGGCCCCAACCCAATTCAAAATTCGAGCTCAAAACGATCAAATCGATCAAATCCCAGAATTCTGGGATCAGGCGGTTGCACCTCTCGACTGGAGAGGTGGCACCGCCTGGCAGAGCTCGAAGACTGAGCTCTGCCGATTGCTTCTCTCTGCCAGAGCTCGAAGACTGAGCTCGATGGTTGCATCACCTGGCAGAGCTCGAAGACTGAGCTTGGTGGTTGCATCACCTGGCAGAGCTCGAAATCTGAGCTCGGTGGTTGCATCACCTGGCAGAGCTCGAAACTGAGCTCAGGCTGATCCACCTCTCTGCCAGAGCTCGAAGACTGAGCTTGGTGAATGCATCACCTGGCAAAGCTCGAGACTGAGCTCAGGCTGATGCACCACTCTGCCAGAGCTCGAAGACTGAGCTCTGTGGTTGCATCGCCTGGCAGAGCTCGGAACTTGAGCTCTGGCGGTGCAACCTCTTGGCTGGGGCGGTTGCACCTCCCAGCCTCGCAGCCCTGGCGGTTGCACCTCCTGGCTGGGGCGGTTGCACCTCCCAACCCCACAGCCCAGGCGGTTGCACCTCCTGGCTGGGGCGGTTGCACCTCCTGGTGCAATCAGGGTCCGAATGGTTCACTCCATTCGGCCCACTTTGAATCTTTTCAGGGGCCCAATTGCCCCAAGATTAAGCTAATGGGATCACCTCCCATTTTCATGCTTAATCATCATGCTAACTACGATTAACTCTAAGACAACTTCTGCAGCTTTGCTCCGATGCGTCAATCGCTTCTTCCGGCGAGTTTCCGGCCAACTTCCGTCGATCAACCGATAACCCTCGGTGATCCTTCTGCGGACATCCGGCATACTCCTGGACTTTGCGACGATCCACTTGGCGAGTTCCGACGAGCTTCGCTTGGCAAGCTTCTAGACTTCTCGGATCTGTTCTCTCTGAACCTCCGACGACCGTCCGAACTTCCGTCGAACTCTCGAACTCCCAACGTGATCATGATCTTGACTCCGGCGCAACTCCTGCTACTTGTCTTACTCTCATCGTAGTTAATCCTGCACACTTATCTCAACACATAGATTAGATAACAAATGACAATTGACTTCATCATCAAAATCCGAGATTCAACAATCTCCCCCTTTTTGATGATGACAATCAATTGATAAAGGAGTTGTCCTTAACTCCCCCTATCTACATGCCATAGTTGAGATAAGTCAACCTTGAATTCAAGACCTAAGAATTCAAGTGACGTATTGATAAGTTAGATCAGTTAAACTTATCAATGCTCCCATCATGATGCCCATCATGATGTATCTCTTCAAGAATGATGTCAAGGCATGACATACATCATCAAGTTTGTATGATTGTGTTTGTAACCATTCATCATGTAATCATATAAAGCAACGAAGGACTTTTTACATGATGCTCACATTTGAGATTTTCTAGCAAGTTTGCATTTTCTATAGAATATCAAATCAAGATATGATGCAAACTATAGCACATGTTCACATATCTCTTGGTGATGCAAGGATGGCATAACATTGTTTATAGCATCACTCAAGTATTTGCAAGTATGACATAGATATGATTATGGCAGTTCAGCTATGACATAGTGTTTATCAATTCATATGTTTCTCCCCCTTTGTCATCAACAAAAAGCATGATAGCATTATCAAGCATATAAAGGAAGTCATGACACATATATCTCTTTATTGTTTTTGCTTGACGGAGGAAAGTCATTTTCCAGAGAGTTTTCATAAGAGTGTACGGGAACATCCCATTTTTAGCATACAACCCGAAAAATGAACTTCTTACATGCATTTGGTTAAAAATATTTGTCACATAATTTGCAACATGTTATTTGATCAAGCGTTGTCAAGGCATGTAATAGTAATAACATCCGAAAGATAATTTTAACTAGTTTAAGTATTTGGACACATCAACATACCTAATTCTCTTCTTATGTAATCAAATTGTTCTTCACATAGGGGTTTTGTGAAGATATCAGCCAGTTGATGTTTGGTATCAATAAACTCTATGGTCACGTCATGATTAGTGACATGATCACGTATAAAGTGATGTCTAATATCAATGCGTTTGATTCTTGAGTGTTAAGCTTTTGATGTAGTAACACAATTATTTCAAGTGCAGCATTATATCATATTGTATAGCAAGATTTTTATTTCAGCAAATTTTTGTTTGATATCTTGATACATGGCATGATAGCAATCATATTAGCAATAGCAACCATATCAATGTCATACTGCTGACTTATCAACTTTCATTGGTATGTTGCTTCATATTTTCAAGGCATAGACTTTAAAACCTTTTTAGTGTCAGTGTAAAAACCGAGATAAACAACAAGAGATGTTTGCAAATATGCTTAAACAAAGATAACCATACCAGAGTAACATATGTACAGCATATCAGGTAACCATAAAGACAAGGTCCTTCATGAATAACATAAGGAGTTTACAACATGTCATATTAAAAACATCAGATGTTTATACAAGCTCATTCATGAGGTGGAAGATTAAAGTGCCTAAGTAAAGAGTCAAATTGTCGATGGATTTGCTGTAGCTCGGTTAGGATTTGATCTTGTCGAAGTTCAAGCCGTTCTTGTCTTTGTTCAAATCGGTCCATCCGAATCCCGATATCTTCGATGGATGATGTGTGAGTTTGCTCAACCGGATGTGTTTCCTCAAAGGGACAGATCGGAGGAGAGTGGGTACTCCTAAAGACTGGGGTTTCCGGCTCTGGTTCAGGTTCAGGTTCAGGCTGAGGGGGATCAGTTCTTCTAGGCATTCTGACCCAGTTACCGTTTCTATAGTGACATCTTAGTCGGTGAAGTAGATTTTTGTTTATTATGCTGAATCTATCTGATTTCATTACTTCTTCTTCTAGTGGTATTTGAATGTCGTAGGCTTTCATTATTCTAGTAATAATTCCACCATATGGGAGCATCATATCTTTTGTAGATAATTCCAACATGTTTTGTTGGATCAGATAGCCAAGACAAATGTCACGTTCTTTCATGATTAGGTACATAATTCCTAATTCCAATTGACTCACTTCATCATGATGGTATTGCTTAGGAAGAATTATACTAGTCATGATATGATGAAGTATCTTAGTGTTAAAGGGCATTAGATGTTCACAACTTTTAGGAATAGATTCTATGTTAGGATTGGCAAGGATTGTTCCTAAGGCTTCAACGTAAGATGTTTCAATAGTTTTTTCATCCCATGATCCTTTAAAATAAAGTCCTATGCTTTTCATGGGAATGCCTATTATATCACAAATGAATCTATCAGTGATTGAAATGTGTTGTCCTAAGAGATAGGTTGATATCCTTTCTTCATCATCTTTTTGCATGTTGTTGTAAAACAATCTAACTAGTCTAGGATAAATGGGTTCGTTGATCTGCAAAATGGGGAGTAGATTTAGGTTGGCAAACCAATGGATAGTCTCTACATCTCTTAATCTCTTAGTTCATTCAGATCTACGTATTTTCCCTTATTGATGCTTCTTAGTTCGAAGGAGAGAAATTTTTCAGCATGGTTTTTGGAATCAAAAAGAGTGAGATCAAACTCTTCTACTACTCTCCTCTTTCCCTTGTCCCTTGAGGATCTTCTAGATCCCATTACTACTGCTGTTTTAGAGGGATGATGATGAGCTAAAGTAAATGAAGAACAAAACAGAATTTAAGAGCTTCTTAGAGAGTACCTTTGTGAAATCTTCAAGAGAAGGAAGGATTCTTGATGTTTTGCTCCGAAATGGGAGGTATTTGGAAGGCTTAGAGGAGTGAAGAGGGAATGGAGGAGACTTGGAAGAGTAGAGGAGGAAATGGGGGTGAGTTGGGGTCGGTTCCTTAGCCGGCCCTAGCGTGATTTTAGAGGGCAGAGCTGCTGGCGGTTGCACCTCTGGCTGGAGCGGTGCAACCTCTGGCAACCCGTGATGGCTGGAGGTGCAACCGCCAGCTGGAGAGGTGCCACCGCCTGCAGCAGGATGATTTGATTAGGGAGCCTTTGCCTTGAGGAGAGTTTCAGAGCAATTGATGTTTGTTACATAATTTCGTATGAGTTTTTATTTAAGGAAGAAGCTCTTTGTAAGATAGATCTTTTAACGTGCATACGAATGTTTGTTTGGTGTCCCTTTTAAGATCATGACATGTTTAGTTTCTACAAGAATTAATTCGTAGATGAACAGGTTTTGAAGATCAGGGGGGTATGTGAATTTGGATATCATATGTTTCTAATTGTATCGTATTTGTGATTTCATAGCTTCCACTTGTTACTTAAGCGTTGCGAGTTCCTTTTTGATTCTTGGTTTATGACCATTGAGAGTCAAGGAGCAGAACATTATTTCTTGCTCCGGCCTAGACTTTTAATGTTTTTATAGGAACGGATGATCTTTAGGAACCCATTTGCTTTTGGGTGCCTCATAAATAGATCTATATTTTCTATCATGTTGCATAGAGTTTATCATGGTTCCTTTAGGAACCCAAATTAATTTGTTTGGACTTATTTTCTTGAATGGACAACAATGTGTCTTGTGTCCAGATTTGCAACAAAAGTTGCACTTGGTTTGGTGTTGAACGTGTAAGATGGGGCCTTTTACAAAGGTAGTTGGATTTCGGTGAGGACTCCTCACAAATCCAATCCCACTTCTTTTGGGAGCATGACCCTTGTTTGTAAGGATCATTTTTAATGACTTGCTACCAACCTCGAATTTCTTCAAGGTGTCCTTAAGCAGCAAGTTTTCTTTTTGTATAGTTTCTAAATCATGACATTTGATACATGAGTTTAAACTATCATGATGTTCGACTTTTAACTTATCAAACTCACAAGTAAGATTATCATGTACCCTTTTTAGCAACTTGTATTTTCTATTTATAACTTTGCATTCATCAAATAAATCATGGAAGGCATTTAATAATTCATCGACAGATAAATCAGCATCTAATAAATCCGTTACCTCCTCTTCGATGGCCATAAAGGCGTAATGAGCAACTTGCTCGGTGTTGGATTCTTCTTCCTCAGATGCGCTCGAATCATCCCATGTTGCTTGGAGCGCCTTCTTCTTTGTTGTTCTTTTCTTGACTTGGGGACAATCACTTTTGTAATGTCCCGGCTTTTTACATTCATAGCAGATCACTTGGTCCTTCTTAGGTTCAAGTTTATTTTTCACATCGTTTTTAAACTTGTTTCTTTTGAAGAATTTTTTAAACTTTCTTGTCAAAAGTGCCAAGTCATCATCACAGTCCTCATCACTTGAGTTTTCTCTCAAGTGGCATTCAGAAGTTTTAAGTGCCATATCCTTCCTGTTCTTTGGAAGGATGTCTTCTTGCTCTTCATGAGCTTTGCAAGTCATTTCGTAGGTCATTAATGACCCGATTAGTTCTTCAAGAGGGAAATTTCGCAGATCTTTTGCCTCTTGAATGGCGGTGACTTTAGGATCCCAACTCTTAGGAAGGGATCTTAGTATCTTATTAACAAGCTCAAAATCCGAAAAGCTCTTTCCGAGTCCTTTTAGACCGTTGACGACATCCGTGAAATGGGTAAACATGTCGCCAATGGTTTCACTCGGTTTCATTCGAAAAAGTTCAAAAGAATGCAGCAACAGATTGATTTTTGACTCTTTCACTATACTTGTGCCCTCGTGGGTCACTTCAAGTGTGTGCCAAATATCAAAAGCAGTTTCGCAAGTTGAAACACGATTAAACTCGTTTTTATCAAGTGCGCAAAATAAGGCATTCATAGCCTTTGCATTAAGAGCGAAAGCCTTCTTCTCCAAATCGTTCCAATCGATCATTGGAAGAGAAGATTTTGAAAATCCATTTTCAACAAGGTTCCATAGTTCAAAATCCATAGAAATAAGAAAGATCCTCATTCGGGTCTTCCAGTAAGTGTAGTCCGTTCCACTGAACATGGGTGGACGTGTAATCGAATGCCCCTCTTGGTTCCCGGCGTATGCCATCTCTCTTGGGTTTTAATCCTTTAGAGAGTTAACCTTGCTCTGATACCAATTGTTAGGATCGAGAGCACTAAGAGGGGGGGGGTGAATTAGTGCAACAGAAATCTTATATTAATTTAAAAACCAAAAGCTGCGTTCGTTCAAAAACTATTATGATGCAAAAGCAAATTCTCAGTTTGTATCTAAGTGCAGTTTGCGTCTAAGCGCAGATTGCGTTTAAGCGCAGTTTTGCGTCTAAGCGCAGTTTTGCGTCTAAGCGCAGTTTTGCGTCTAAACTCAGATTTACGTCTAAATGCAGATTTACGTCTAAACGCAGTTTTACGTCTAAACGCAGTTTTACGTCTAAACGCAGATTTACGTCTAAACGTAGATTTACGTCTAAACGCAGATTTACGTCTAAACGCAGTTTTACGTCTAAACGCAGTTTTACGTCTAAACGCAGATTTACGTCTAAACGCAGTTTTACGTCTTAGACGCAGATTTACGTCTAAACTTTGAAACTTGTTTGTATACTCGCAGAAGGCAGTATGCAGTTGAAATCAAGACGTAAACGTGAACTGAAATCTGATGATTGAGCGAGGAAAGCCGATTTACGTCTGAATACAGTTTTACGTCTAAATGTTGAAACTCGTTCGTAAAATCGTAGAGGACAGATTGCAGTTATTAATAGGATTAAAATGTAAGCGTAAACTGCAAAGAAGCTCGTTCGTAAAAGCACGGAAAACAGTTCTGCAGAATCAAACGTAAACGTAAACTGTAAATACGAATTTACGTCTGAATGCAGTTTTGGAAGAACTGCACTTAGAACTTGTTCGTGAAAGCGCAGAGAGCAGTAGTGATGAGGGAGGTTTGCAGTAATGATAAAGTGCTCGAAAATAAACGCAAACCAGAGATTTAGAGTTGTTCGGTCAGCCTTGACCTACTCCACTTTTGGCTTCCTCCACCGATGAGGTTGCCGACGTCAACTAGGTGCCTTCCTTCAATGGGCGAAGGCCAAACTTCCCTCTTACAATTTCTCTCCTTTTGACAGGCTTAGGAGACAACCTTTACAGACCTTTCTCTCCTCACTTTACAATCAAAAACTTGAAGAACAGAAGGAGGAGACTTAAAGGCTTTACAACACTTTTGAGCTCTTAGAATCACAGAAAAGATCAAGATTTCGGTATAGGTCTGTATCTTTTCAGTGCTGAATGGGTGGGGTATTTATAGGCCCCAACCCAATTCAAAATTCGAGCTCAAAACGATCAAATCGATCAAATCCCAGAATTCTGGGATCAGGCGGTTGCACCTCTCGACTGGAGAGGTGGCACCGCCTGGCAGAGCTCGAAGACTGAGCTCTGCCGATTGCTTCTCTCTGCCAGAGCTCGAAGACTGAGCTCGATGGTTGCATCACCTGGCAGAGCTCGAAGACTGAGCTTGGTGGTTGCATCACCTGGCAGAGCTCGAAATCTGAGCTCGGTGGTTGCATCACCTGGCAGAGCTCGAAACTGAGCTCAGGCTGATCCACCTCTCTGCCAGAGCTCGAAGACTGAGCTTGGTGAATGCATCACCTGGCAAAGCTCGAGACTGAGCTCAGGCTGATGCACCACTCTGCCAGAGCTCGAAGACTGAGCTCTGTGGTTGCATCGCCTGGCAGAGCTCGGAACTTGAGCTCTGGCGGTGCAACCTCTTGGCTGGGGCGGTTGCACCTCCCAGCCTCGCAGCCCTGGCGGTTGCACCTCCTGGCTGGGGCGGTTGCACCTCCCAACCCCACAGCCCAGGCGGTTGCACCTCCTGGCTGGGGCGGTTGCACCTCCTGGTGCAATCAGGGTCCGAATGGTTCACTCCATTCGGCCCACTTTGAATCTTTTCAGGGGCCCAATTGCCCCAAGATTAAGCTAATGGGATCACCTCCCATTTTCATGCTTAATCATCATGCTAACTACGATTAACTCTAAGACAACTTCTGCAGCTTTGCTCCGATGCGTCAATCGCTTCTTCCGGCGAGTTTCCGGCCAACTTCCGTCGATCAACCGATAACCCTCGGTGATCCTTCTGCGGACATCCGGCATACTCCTGGACTTTGCGACGATCCACTTGGCGAGTTCCGACGAGCTTCGCTTGGCAAGCTTCTGGACTTCTCGGATCTGTTCTCTCTGAACCTCCGACGACCGTCCGAACTTCCGTCGAACTCTCGAACTCCCAACGTGATCATGATCTTGACTCCGGCGCAACTCCTGCTGCTTGTCTTACTCTCATCGTAGTTAATCCTGCACACTTATCTCAACACATAGATTAGATAACAAATGACAATTGACTTCATCATCAAAATCCGAGATTCAACACTTGTCTTACCCGAAGAAAAGTTCCTGAACAGAGCTCACTGCCCTAGCCGTATGACTACCCTTTGAAGGAAGGCCAGGATGCTTCTTAAATAGCAGCTTCTCTCGATAAGGGCTTTCTTACGGGCATAAACATAAAATCAAAAGCAAATAAGTAAGTAGTAGGCTTTAACCGGTTTTCGCTAAGCAGTGAAGGTACATTTATTTAATAGAATATGGTATGGTTAATAATATGGTATGGCATTATCGCTTATATTCCAATTGTTTTTTGAATATGTCTAGCTGTCCCTTATATCATGCTCGGGCCCCTTCATCCATTGATTAGCCAGTTGGAGTCTTAGAAGAATCAACAAGGGTCTTCCATGGGCCGGAAGAAGAGTTTCAAAGCCTGTATAGTCCTAGGAAGGCTATAAGATAGATTTCTTGCTATGAGAGGGCTCCTATCTAAGAGATATCTTGTTTCTATCTGGGCAAAGAGGAAAGCAATTGAGTAAAAGACACCTTAGGAAACCATTCCTTTCTCATTTGAAGGAATTCCTTCTATTCAGCGCATGAATGACTCTTGCCCTCGGCCACGCTTACCTATCATAGGATAAGAAAGTAAGGTGCCAAGCGCTACCACCTTTTTAAGGTTACTGTATGAACTTCCAAATTGAGTTGATAAAGATTTGATCTCTTGATCCATTATGCTAAGTATTCCACTAACACGATACTCAAAGTATTGAAAATGATGCAAATCCAAGTATTCTACTAACACGATATCTGAAGTATTGGAATCAACAATAGAAGAGTTTGTCATAGACGTAGTAGATCTACGATCAAAGAAAACAAGTAAAAGGAGATCGGACCTATAAAATTAGTTAAGTTAGAGACTACTTGACATGTATTTACTATTGGGTAGTAGCTCCCAAGGAGTAAGCTCAAACCTGTTTGGATTAGAGCCAGTGTGAAAGACCTAAATTTAGATCTCAATCGAGTATAGTAGTGCATCGGAAGGGGCTTATCAATCATGTTAAGAGCATCTTTCTAGTGGGATCTTGTGATGCCGGTGATGCTCTTGATCGTCTAAAAGTTCTCTAGGGGGGGTTGCAATTGCTCATTGAACCTTCGCTTTGGGTTACTTCACTCCTGAAGATAGAAAAAGAAGATTGACTACTTCTGGGCAAGGAATTTTACCTTATTTATTTATATTTACTTATGCTACAAAAAAGCCTAGTGAAGGAGTAATGCCTTTGAATTGAACTCCTAACCTCCCTCATCTCTTGAACCTTAGGATAGTTATTGGAGCAGTTTTGACCTAAAGCTCCGTATGGTACTTGTTCTATATATCTTTTGTCCATAGTTGGATCAGTCATTTTGGTCTATCGAGGGTGGATTTGACTGGTTGAGCTATAGGGTGATAGAGAACCCACACCTATAGTTTGGACCCTTGCTTCAAGCTCTGCTCTGGGAGGAAGTGAAGTGAACACATACTTTCTTTGAGGTGAAAGAAATCCTTTCCCTATCTAGAGTAGTCTTGCCTCTTGTTAAAATCAAGGGTTTTGATATCCTTGATTCTTCGATCACTTGAAAGTAGGATGAATTTGTGCAATGGTTAAGGTTGACCTTTCCTCGATAGCTAGGTAGTTGATGCCCTATCCTCTTTCCTTTTCAGTTAAGTGATAAGAAACATGTGCATTGAGCTTCGGTGAAAAAGGAGTTTTCTTTAAAAGATTTTCATTTCTCTTCGGTCAAATGATAGATAGGATAAGATACTAAAAAGATAGAAGAATGCACGGTAATAGCATAAGTGCTCTTGCTCCCCTCAGTAGGTTTGATTAAGTCTGTTCTACTTTCTGCTTGGCTAACGCTTCACCCCTTAAGAAAATACTCTATCCCACACTTATTTGTTAAATAATGATAGGACTCCATAATGAAATTTCCAATGGTTTTATAGCTACATGAATGCTGTAAGCATTCTATACCATACCTTTATCTCCATCTAAAAAGGAGAGCCATCGCTTTGGGTTAAATATAAAAAATAGCTAATTAGAAAGCATAACGGAATAGATGATAGTCAATCTTCCTTATTAATAGCCTAGCATGGTAATAGCCGAAAGACTATTGAGTGAAAAACAATGACTTTCTAGTCTACATACTTTGAATTGTTTGTGTTTGATTCATAAGCAAAATCCGTTTCCCCCCTAACACTATTCTTATCATAAGCATTGCTAAATCCGTTTCCCCCTTAATACTATTCTTATCATAAGCATTGCTAAATCCGTTTCCCCCCTAACAATATTGTGTATTTGTGTTTGATTCATAAGCATTGCTAAACAATAACTTTTTACTTTTGTCTTGAATATGAGAAGTTGAAATTATTCTAACCTTATATCTAATATATCTCTTGTTTAAACGTAACGATCAAAATATGGAAAACTTTCGAGATTTTGACCTTTCAACCTTGTTGTAACTATAACCTTATGCATCGACCGTTAATTTAGGAAATACTAAATTCATCCAAAAATAGACTCATATATCTTTCTTTGATGCTAAGTTTGATAAATTTGGAGTCTAATTGTTTACCCAAATTTCTGTTTCATTTAATCATATAGATTCTATAAAACAAGGACCATAACTTCTAATCTTTTGATACTAAACTACTTATAAGTCCTGTTGGAAATTCTAATTTATTCAAAACTTATTTCATTGAAAATTAGATTTATAGATCTTTCTTTCATTTGATATCTGAATTAAAAGATTTGGAGTCCAAACACCTGCCCAGTTATCTATTAAATTCGACCCTATAAATTTTACAAAATAGTGATTTTATTCTTTGATCTTTGGTTACTAAATTATTTATAACTCTATGTTATAACACCTACCCAATTATCTATTGAATCCAACAATACCATTCTTGAGTAATTTAGAGCATAATTAGTTATCAAAATAATTTATGCAATGTGCCTCTCAAATTCTATCAAAATCGAGCTTTGGTCGATTTTGCCTATTCTTATTTTATTCCCTTTGAAAATTGATTTTATCTAGCATTCTTTCTTCAATTGAGCTTTATATTACTGCTTTCGTATGGGCACATGTATGTTTCGTTGTTCTGCATATGCTTCTGATATGTACTAAAATCTTTGTATGCTCTTACCTTTGTTTCATTTCAAATTTAAATACATTTGTGAAAGATTATGTTTTCATTATATTGACTCAAAGGCACATGTATATTTCATTGATTCGTATGTACTTTTGATATGTGCTAATTTTATTGTTCACGTTGTCCTTTTGTACTCTAATGTTTGTGACATACTATAAACCTTTATCAGAAATGGTAAATGAAGTTATGCATGGAGTCTGCAATGCTCTACTAGCCCCTTATGCCTTTACTAATATGTAGGTGGATAGAGCTCCCAAATGTGGGAGGCTTATGTTTGGTGATCATTTAGAAATAAATGTACTATATTATGTTATGATCTCACTTCAGCTTCTATATGTTTGATATGATATTCAGAACTTTGGTTATGTGCTTCTATGTATACTTTGGATAAGAATAATATAAATGTAATATCAAATACGATTTTAAGCTTATATTTTGTATTTATTCTTTGATATGTTCCAAAATGCTTCTTATGCCTTTGAGATGTTCATACGCCATCGATACGCTTTGAAATATTCTATATGTCATTGATATGCTCCAAAACATTTCATATGTCATTGATAAGCTTTGAAATATTTCATTTGTTATTGATATGCTCCAAAACATTTTATACTCTATTGATATGCTCTGAAATGTTTAATTTGCCATTGATATGCTCTGAAATATTCCATAAGTCGTTGATATGTGTCGGAACATTTCATACGCCATTAATATGCTCAAATTACTCTCTATTCCATTTGTTATGAACTAAATATATTTTGAATGAAATGTTATTTATGATTTTATATCTAATGAGATAGTATCCTTGAATCTCTTGTATTCTATCTTGCATTGTGATACCAAGTTTGCTTGTAGCTTTTTAGCTCACTTCATTTCTATATAAATATTTTAAGTTAGCTTGTCACTCTTTGATATGTTAGCATTAGGTTGAGGTAGTGGAAAACTATTCAAATTGTGGGTAAACTTTGTCAGTTGATATATTGTTATTGTTATATAAGCATATTTTATACGTAATGAAAATAATGTTAACAGGTTTGAATTGATATATTGTGTAAACGTGTTAAAAGGCCTCTCTCATTTGGAATTTTGAATGTTCAATGTACGATGATATGAACTTCTAGTAAATAGTTGGAGTTCTGATTGTATAAATTGTTTAGCTTGTGGATTTATAAGTATTGTTAATATTTTGTTAAGTTGGCTTAGGTTTTCATAAATGTGAATTCTCGAGTGATGTGATTTATGATTATAAACTACACAGGTTTTATGGATGTGAATTTGACTGAATATTTCTCAATATCCTCAAATTCTAGTTTAGATTCTGGATTGGTTTGTTGATGAAATTTTTAATATTATCGATTTAATAGACATGATAGGGGTGGTATCAAAGCATGATTTGAGGATCACTGTAATATTTGATATGTTTGATGTGTAAAATATATTGAGATCTAGTAAACTATAGTAATCGGTGAAAATTTTCTTTAATATCTTTTAGGAATCTAAGATGACAAGGACATATGGTCGTCTTGCTTCACATGTTGTTGAGTAATTAAGTGGGATGAAATGGGTGATTGGGGATATCAAATCAGAGTGGCACAGTGGATGCATAGTGAACCTAATCCATTGGTGGCAAAATAATGGATGATGCAATAGAGAAGATATTTTATATACTAAATTATTTTGATAATCAAAAGATTTCTTTTGCCACCTTTATATTGGAAGGAGAGATTGAGTATTGGTGAAAATAATAAAAAGAATTTTTAAAAATCAAGGGCGGGAATAGTAAGGACAAGTTTACTAATAAAAATATGATTGGAAATAAATCAAGTACACATGTCAATACCTTGAGAAATCATCAATAAAAGTAATAAAGTAGGAGCAACCACCTAGAGCATGAGTTGACATAGATCCACAAACATCACTATGTATGAGTTCTAGTAGCGTAGTGGCTCTCTCTTCAGTTCCACTAAAAGGAGAGTTGGTCAGTTTTCCACGAGGGCAAGGCTCACATGTTGCATATGACTCATAGTTGAATGAATCTAGATATCCATCAATAAGCAACTTTTGAAATATTCTCTTATGGATGTGAACTAGCCTAGGTGTGCACTGTTCACCTTATCTCATTTCCTTTTAGACACACACATATTCATTATATGTGTAGTAGTGTCTAATATAAACAAATCATTATGTAATGTTCTTCTCGTGATGATCTAATCATCTAATAATATTGAACAACTATTATTCTTAAAAACTAATTTATATCCACTAATTATCAAACATGAAATATAAATAATATTTTTAATAATAGAAAGAACAAAATAGCATACATCCAATATAATAGTAGCTCCACCAGGTAGATGTAGGGTGACCTGACCAACAGCTACTATAGTAACTTTTGCTCCATTGCCCATCTTGAGGTTCATCTCGTCTCTCATCAATCTCTTAGGTCTTGCTAGAACCTACAATGAATTGCACATATAATAAGCACTACTGGTATCCAATACTCATGTGTTATTATAAGAGTCTTAGAAATGGAGATTGATTATGAATGTACCTGAAGCTTCTCCAAACTTCCGTTTCGCCCTCTCTGTAAGGTACTCTTAGTAGTTCATCTTCCGGTTC